>NC_057809.1:374452043-374470794 GCF_018294505.1 Triticum aestivum | reverse complement strand
TGGGCCCCCTATTGCTCCACCGACGTACTTCTTCCTCCTATATATACCTACGTACCCCCAAACAATCAGCCAAAACCCTAATTCCACCGCCATAACTTTCTGTATCCACGAGATCCCATCTTGGGGCCTGTTTCGGAGCTCCGCCGGAGGTGGCATCCATCACGGAAGCCTTCTACATCAACACCATAGCCTCTCGGATGAAGTGTGAGTAATTTACCTCAGACCTTCGGGTCCATAGTTATTAGCTAGATGGCTTCTTCTCTCTTTTTGGATCTCAATATAATGTTCTCCCCCTCTCTTGTGGAGATCTATTCGATGTAATCTTCTTTTTGCGGTGTGTTTGTTGAGATTTATGAATTGTGGGTTTATGATCAAGATTATCTATGAACAATATTTGAATCTTCTCTGAATTCTTTTATGTATGATTGGTTATCTTTGCAAGTCTCTTCGAATTATCAGTTTGGTTTGTCCTACTAGATTGATCTTTCTTTCAATGGGAGAAGTGATTAGCTTTGGGTTCAATCTTGCGTTGTCCTTTCCGAGTGACAGTAGGGGCAGCAAGGCACGTATTGTATTGTTGCCATCGAGGATAACAAGATGGGGTTTTTATCATATTGCATGAATTTATTCCTCTACATCATGTCATCTTGCTTAAGGTGTTACTCTGTTTTCACGAACTTAATACTCTAGATGCGTGCTGGATAGCGGTCTATGAGTGGAGTAATAGTAGTAGATGCAGGCAGGAGTCGGTCTACTTGTCTCGGACGTGATGCCTATATACATGATCATACCTAGATATTCTCATAACTATGCTCAATTCTGTCAATTGCTCAACAGTAATTCGTTCACCCACCGTAAAATACTTATGCTCTTGAGAGAAGCCACTAGTGAAACCTATGGCCCCCGGGTCTATCTTCGTCATAGTAATCTTCCAATACTTAGTTATTTCCTTTCCTTTTTACTTTGCTGTTATTTTACTTTGCATCTTTATCACAAAAATACCAAAAATATAATCTTATCATATCTATCGGATCTCACTCTCATAAGTGACCGTGAAGGGATTGACAACCCCTTAACGCGTTGGTTGCGAGGAGTTATTTGTTTGTGCAGGTACGAGGGACTTGCGTGCAGCCTCCTACTGGATTGATACCTTGGTTCTCAAAAATCGAGGGAAATACTTATGCTACTTTGCTGCATCATCCTTTCCTCTTCAAGGAAATCCAACACAGTGCTCAAGAGGTAGCAATGACCCATGTGCAACCATGTACAGACAATTTGGTAAGATTTGCATCTGTCATATTGGTATATTGCCATTTGTCAAAATATGCAGGTAAAAATCAGTAGCACTATCTAATTGTTGAAACTATAGTAATTAAGCATACATTTCAGTAGTAGATTAAGCAATTGTTCTTTATACAAACAGTTCAACTCGACAGCTGAACTGATCAAACTTTTCCCCAATTGTTGCCAACCACGTACTGAAATAGCTAGTTCAACTATATATACTAGCTAATTTTAAGTATGTTGCCCAGTTCCACCACATGTATAGTCAGATGAACTGAACAAAATAGCCCCTAAATACTACTACTACCGAGGGGCTTTGTACTACTTCGGGCAGCCTCTCCTTTGCCGAGCGCGCTCAGTAAGAGGAAGAGGAGGAGGAGCCTACTGACGAGCTAGACAGCTGCAATACGGTGCCTGCCGCTGCTGCAACTTCTACGATGCTCACCTCGAACACCCTCTGCCTCTCCAGACGACCCCTCTCGAAGCAACAGGACTGCTCATAGATCTCCTGATTCCTCGTCTCTGTGTTGGCGTGTGCTGCGGCCACGGCTGCGGTATGGCTCTTTGCATGCTCGATGAGGCGCTCCTCCTCCTCAAGCGGGAACTTGATGTAGCGCTCAATGTCGCTGACGCACGTGCGGGCCTCCACCTCTGCCTCCCGCCTTCAGGCAGCGGTGGCGGAGTGGGTGATGATCCCGGCGGTTGACAATGGGCTGGCGGCCAAGGCGACCGACGATCGAGTGGCGGCCACGACCACCACCTGGTGATGGCCCTGGAGCGGGTGATGGCCATAGTGGCCGGCAGTGGGGTGACGGCCACGAGGGCCACCTACCGCCTTCGGGCCATGGCGGCAGAGCGGGCGATGGCCCTGGCTTTCGATGGTGGTGTGGCGGTAATGGTAACAGCTGCCGACAGGCAGCGGTGGCGAAGCGTGTGGTGGGTGTTCCGCGCACACCCAACAGGGACGCCACACGCACTACACCGCCTGGTGTAGCCTCCCAGCTGGAGCAGTCCTCTGATGACGGCGGAGTGGCTGAGCAACGATGAAGGAACGGTGCCATTGGCGATTGTGGGAGAAGCAGACGAGATAACCTACAGGGAGGGAGGGGAAAATGCGACGCAGGACTCGCCGACCGTGAGGGTTTATATAGTAGGCTGCTAAGCATTCGGATTTTGGGGGATTTCACCGAGTCGGGCAAGAAGCTTGTGCGGGAACAGTCTCACCACCGTTTGGCCAAAAGAATGCCCCCGCGTGCTGCTCAAGCTTTCGCACGAAGCCGTCTGCCGGAGCGGGGTGAAAAGACCTGCGAGAGGAGGACGAAAGGACACATACACATACGGTTAATAAAAAACATTTGCGATTTAATTACCTACTATACCCATGTCCTCGTTTATAAATAGGATTTAACTAATAAAATACAAATGCATGTCACCAAAGATTATATCGTAGGATTCATATTTGAACATATTTTCCTATTATATAATTCTTGTAACATGCATTAACATTATGTTGGTTAAATTTAAGGTCAAAATATGGCACAGAATATAACGGGGACTAATAGACCAAGACGGTGTAGTAGCACACACCCTCATCTGGCTGCCCGTTTTTGTTGCCTTATCACACACGGTTCATCCTAGTGAAGTGTATGCCTTATGTCGCACACACCCTCATCTGGTTGCCCGTTTCTGTTGTTCTTCATCATCGCAAATAGTTCTTCTGGATTAACCGTTTGCCACTCGTCCAAGGGAGGGAGGCTTCTACATTCACTAGGGATGTGTCATTGACCATTGGGCGGCAACAGTCGGTCATCTGGGTGCGCAATAAAGGATGCAAAGAGGTATCATATAGCAGCAAGGACTAGCTTCCCTACCGATAGCTCATCTAATAGAACTCCCAAGTTAATAGTGTTGAGACTGGAGTAGTAGTGGTACAAATTTTGTCCCATTTGGGGCAGGTTTGGGTATATGCTTCTCACAATCCAGAGCTTCTCACAACAAGCATGATGGTTTTTGGTAGGGAACGTCCCACCTTTGGGGCCGAAACGATATCCATTGCCTCTTATTGCTTTCTAAAAATTTTCTCGTGTCGACATAGAACAATAGGAGTGTTGTGTGTATTTTTGTGATTTTTCGGGTTTCATTTGGACATTTTTATGCATTAACTGAGTTTTCAATGCATTTATATGCATAATTCAAATTTGAACTACATGCACATGCTCCAGTGCATATAAATTGGTTGAAAAATCAAATCTGTGTCCTTGGGTGCATGCTTAGGTCCCATGTAAGAAATGGGAATGAATTTCAAACATCGGGGCACCGTTGATTGCCGGCAAAATATTGAGATGCCTGGTTTTTAAATTCTAGTAAATCCAAAATTATGTTAACCAATCACGTGACGCGACGTGTCTTGGTTTTAATCGATGTAGGAGGTGTCATGCGGACAGCTGCTTGACCTTGACTGAATAGGAGGCGTGCGAGCGCCGTCCGGTGTGCAGGCTGACCGAGAGGCGTGCAAGCTGTTCTCTAGTGCACAGGCTCACCGGGAAGCATGTGAGTTGTACGCTGTGCAGGCTCACTTGGAAGCGAGCCCTTTGACTTCCATGGCCGCCCGCCTTGCTCACATCCTCTCCATTAATGGCGCCCAAGCCGCAGTTTAATTCGCTTTTTAAATATCAAACACTCATCGCAAACGTTTTAGTTAGAACACCCGTATGCAAACCGACAGCTTCCCCAGGAAGCCAAGAGAAAATGTGCCGAGCAGGATTTCTGCAGCTCTTGATCGCAAACGATTTAGATAGAACACCCGTATGCAAAGTAAGAGCAACGCAAGATTTGTTCATCCCTTCAACGCAAACGGTTGTTTTGGATGACCCGTGTGCAACCACGTACAAACAATTTGGTAAGATTTGCATCTGTCATATTGGGTAGGTTGCCATTTATCAAACTGCAAAGATTTACATTATTTGATCTAGTAACGTTGCCATTTGTCAATCCTTGTAACACTGCGATTTGTCAAAATATGCAGCTAGAAATCATTAGCACAATGTAATTTTTGCAACTAAAATTCAGTAATTAAGCATAGATTTCATTCATAGATTAAGCAGTCGTTCTTAATTTGTACAAATAGTTCAACTCGACAGCTGAACCGACCAAACTTGTCCCCAATTGTTGCCAACCACATGCTGAAATAGCTAGTTCAACTATATATATTAGCTAATTTTAAGTATGTTGTATAGTTCGACCACACATCTATAGTCAGATGAACTGAACAAAATAGCTCCTAAATACTACTACTACCACGGAGGGGCTTTGTGCTACTTCCGGTAGCCTCTCCTCTACCGAGCGCGCTCAGTAAGAGGCAGAGGAGGAGGAGCCTACCGATGAGCTGGACAAATGCAATATGGTGCCTGTCGCTGTTGCACGTTCAGCGACGCTCGTCAGCTCGAATGCCCACTGCTGCTCCAGATGATCCCTCTCGAAGCGGCTGGACTCCTTGTAGATCTCCTGATTCCTCGCCTCTGTGCCGATGTGTGCTGCGGCCACGGCTATGGTAAGGCTCTTTGCATGCTCGACGAGGCGCTTCTACTCCTCCCGCAGGAACTCGATGTAGCGCGCAAGGTCGCTGACGCACGTGCGGGCCTCCACCTCCGCCTCCCTCCTTCGGGCGGCGGTGGCGGAGCGGGTGACGGCCATGGTGGCCGGCAGTGGGGTGGCAGCCACGACGGCCACCTCCTTCCTTCGGGCCGCGGTGGCAGAGGGGGAGATGCCCCTGGCTTTCAACGATGGTGTGGCGACAACGGCGGCCGACAACAGTTGCCTACGGGCAGCGGCAGCGGAGTGTGTGGTGGGTGTTCCACGCACACCCAACAGGGACACCACGGGCACTACACTAAGCCGGGGACTGCACCGTCGCCACGATGTAGCCTCCCAGCTGGAGCTGTCCTATGATGACGGCGGAGTGGCTGAGCGATGATGACGGACCGGTGCCATTGGCGATTGTGGGAGACGCAAACGAGATAAGCTACAGGGAGGGAGGGGAAATGTGACGTAGGACTCGCCGGTCGTGAGGGTTTTTATAGCAGGCCGACAAGCATTGGGATTTTGGGGGATTTCACCGAGTCGGGCAGGAAGCTTGCACCGAAAACTGCGAGGTTGCGTGGGATCGGGCTCACTGACAATTCATTGGCGCCACTTTTTGGCCATAAGAACGCCCCCGCGCGCTGCGCAAGCTTGCATTGTAAACCATCTGCGACAGTGGGGTGACAAGACATGCGAAAGGAGGACGAGAGGACACGTACACATATAGTTAATAAAAAAACATTTGCGATTTAATTACCTACTCTACCCCCGTCCTGGTTTATAAGTAGGATTTAACTAATAAAATACAAATGCATGTTATCGTTTGAGTCATATTTCAACATAGTTTCCAGCTATACAATTTTTGTAACATGCATTAACACTTTTTTGGTTAAATTTAAGGTTATACACCAGCAAGCGTTTGCCCGCAACACACACATCTTATTCCATCACAAACAGCTCTGATGGATCAATTGTCTGCCACGTATCGCACACACAACTCTAATCTGATTCGTGCTTGATGTCTCCGACATCGCTCACACAGTTCGTCTTATTTGCCATGTATCACTGTGTCATCCTTTGCTCTTGTCCCTCGGCAAGCTCTGCTCACCGTTAGGCGCCGCAGCATGCTGTGCTCACCATTAGGTGTCGTGGCGTGCTCTGTCGCGTCCGTTGGCGCGCTCTGCTCGCATCCGTCGGTGCGCTTGGCTTGTGGAGAGCTTTTCCTTAAGGCGACCGCGCAGCGCTCTGCTCGCGTCCCTCCGTGCGCGCTCTGCCAGCGGTTGGGCGTGCGCACAATCACGTCAGGGGGCCCATATGCATGCGGTTGCGCCACGCGCATTGCCACGCGATGCAGTTACATGCGGCATGATGGAGTTACGTGCTGCAAATTAGAACTGCCATCAGGGCCTGCCGATATTCCTGGCCGTCCGGCTTCCCCTTTAATTCCCGCGGCCATTATAACCTTAGTCTCTTCAACCTTTCGATCCCTCCCCACAACACAACAAGCACACCCACGACAACACATAGAGAGGGGATGTCCAGCGGAGATGGATCTCTCGGTGAGCATAGAGTGGAGACCCACGCGAGGGAGATGGATCTCTCGGTGGTGTACACCATCGACCCGGCCGTGGTGGACGACTACCTCAATAGTGTTGAGCAGTTGCTTGCTGCAGACAAATACAAGGTGGTTGGCATCGACCTCCAGTACACCGCCGATCATCCCAACATAGATCAGAAGGTTGCCGTCGCCCAGTTGTGCGTGCGCCATCATGTCCCCATCTACCACTACTGCATGGACACAAAGCCTTGCGACCGTGTCACAAGGTTTGTCAACAGCACCGACTACAAGTTCACCATGATGGATACCAAAGACGATGTAAAAGAACTCAGTGTTACGGGCTTGGCCTGCAAGAATCTTGTCGAAATCCATGACCACTACAAGGTTTGGGGCAGCACGAAGCAGGACTCCGTGGTCGAACTCGCCTTAGTCATCATCGACCCCTACTACAAAAAGATGAAGCAGGATGCCCAGAGAACAAGTCAGGAATCCTGGCACAAGGCCTGGATGCGGCAACTGGATGAACCTCACCTCAGGTTCATGGCCAAGAGCATGTACACATGCTACGAGATGCACAGGCGGATCGTTGACATCAGGAAGTGCCTCGTTACTCAAATCGACGAGCCTGGATCGAGCCACAAGCAGAGCAAGCGTCACAAGGAATAGATGATGATCAGATGATTGTTTATGCTAGTTAATCATGCATGTAATATACAGTTTACTTGATTGGTGTGTGTGGAAATGTCATGTGTGTAGTAGCCACCTATGTAATTATGCATGTAATAGTTTACTTTGGTGTGTGCAAATGCCATGGTTGTAGTAGCCACCTTTGTAAGTGGATGTTTAATTTGGTTATGCAGGCATGTCCTTATAAGTGTGTGTGTGTGTGTGTGTATGTTGTTCTGTATGCAATCCCATCGCACAACACACACATCTTATTAGCAGCAATCGTCTGTGTTATTATTGGTCTTCACACACATTTCTGATTCGATACCTGTTTGCCATGTTTCACACACATCTTGTTAAGTTGAACCATTTTTGTTCTCATGTCTCAACGCAAACCGTTCATCCGAGTGAACCGCATGCCGTATATCGCACACACCTTGATCTGGCTGACCATTTCTTTTGTGTTGCCTAATCACAAATAGTTCATCCGAGTGAACCGTATGATGTGTATCGCACACGCCTTCATCTGGCTGCCCATTTCTTTTGTTCCTTCTCATCGCAAACAGTTAATTGAACTAAACCGTATGCCCTTCATCGCGCACGCAACTAAAACCTGAACCGTGTTTGATGCATCCGTCATCACAACCGTTTTACACATTTCTGACGGTTTTCATACAGCACCGTTTGCGATTATTGCATTGCACATAGTTTCTCGAAGGGTCCCTGATCGTAGTGTCGCGTTAGCAGCATCCTGAATTAGTGCTTGCATGGTATAGTTCATCACAAAGCTCTAGTAGCTTGGTGATAGTGACTGGAGAACTTTTTCAATCACTCCCTCATCTAGAAGATTAACATCCATTTGATTTAAGCGATTGAAGCACCCAGACATTCTGAGCACATGCTCACTGGCTGAGCTATTCTCCTCCATCTTGTAGGCAAAGGTCTTGTCAGAGATCTCATCCTCTCAACATGGGCATGAGCTTGAAATACCAATTTCAGCTCTTGGAACATCTCATATGTACCATAGTGTTCAAAATGCTTTTGGAGCCCCAACTCTAAGCCGTAAAGCATGGCGCACTAAACTATCAGGTAGTTATCATAACGTGTGTGCCAGATGTTCACAACATCCACAAACGACGCCAGAGGGGTTGGCACACCGAGCGGTGCATCAAGGACAGAAGCCTTTAGTGTTGCAGTGAGGACAATCCTCAGACTGCGGCCCTAGTCCGCATAATTGCTTACAATATGTTTCAACTTAGTCTTTCTCTAGGAACATGTTAAAACAGGGAGCTAAAGCGCGAGCTATTAATCTAGAACATAATTTGCAAAGACAATTTAGACTATGTTCATGATAATGAGTTCAATTAATCATATTACCTAAGAACTCCCACTCAGATTGACATCCCTCTAGTCATCTAAGTGATACATTATCCGAATTGACTAGGTCGTGTCCGATCATCACGTGAGATGAACTAGTCATCAACGGTGAACATCTCCATGTTGATCGCATCTACTATATGACTCATGTTTGACCTTTCGGTCTCTCGTGTTCCGAGGCCATGTCTGTACATGCTAAGATCATCAAGTCAACCTAAGTGTTTCGCATGTGTAAATCTGGCTTACACCCGTTGTATGCGAACATTAGAATCTCTCACACCCAATCATCATGTGGTGCTTCGAAACAACGAACCTTCACAACGGTGCACAGTTAGGGGGAACACATCTCTTGAAATTTTAGTGAGGGATCATCTTATTTATGCTACCGTCGTTCTAAGAAAATAAGATGTAAACATGACAAACATCACATCCAAATCATAAAGTGACATGATATGGCCAATATCATCTTGCACCTTTGGTCTCAATCTTCGAGGCGCGGCATGATCACCTTTGTCACCGGCATGACACCATGATCTCCATCATTGTGTCTTCATGAAGTTGTCTTGCCAACTATTACTTCTACTACAATGGCTCTAACGGTTAGCAATGAAGCAAAGTAATTATATGGCATTTACATTGACTCGCAGGTCATACAATAAATTAAGACATCCACTGGTATAGTGACGTCCTAAACAAAAGGTTTAAAACCCCTTTCCGTGACGGCATTTGGAACTATCGCCAAGTGAGTGTGGGGGATAGGGGGGTCCTTCCCACACGACCCAGAAATCGTCGAGGATAGGCCCTCGTGGGACCCAGGCTAGGGCCGGGTGCGATTGGGCGAGGCATGGAAACCCAATCATTTCCGTAGGTATGTACATCCCACACGGTGAATTCCTGAAATCATTTCTGTATGTATGTACATCCCACACGGTGAATCCCAGAAATCATTTCCGTAGGTATGTACATCCCACACGGTGAATCCCAGAAAACATTTCCGTAGGTATGTTCATCCCACATGGTGAATCCCAGAAATCATTTCCGTAGGTATGTACATCCCACACGGTGAATCCCAGAAAATCATTTTCGTAGGTATGTACATCCCACATAGTTCTTTGTGTGGAAACGTGTGTGCAAGGTGGCCTAACACAAACAGTCCGCTGCCGAAAGCCATGTGTGATTGTTAGTTGATCGAACATGCCTACTTTCTAGAAACCGTGCGGGTTGTTTGAGTTCATCGCCCACGGTGCTGTCTGAGTAAGCGTTTGCAATAGAAAACCCCAATAAGCAGGGTAATTAGCCTATTATTGATAATCCATGTACTAATCAAAGTGATATTTCTTATAAAACACGCTAGATATTTCATATTCGTATAAAAGCAACCAGGATTTCATAATCGAATTGCATCATATAGCTTCGGCACTCAGTTACGCCATTACACAATAGCACCCAGTTTCACATGCAGCATCAAAAACCTTTGGAAAGTAGCATCATACACGGTAAATAGACAGATGACTCTCATTTGGGAAACTACAGAAGCGGAAGGCAAATATTGAGCCTTCAGTGATGTTGAATGTCCTTGTAACTTTAGGCCAGTGGCTATGGATAATTGCCCGCCCAACCTTCATCCTCTTTAGCAAGACTTCAATATTTTACCGTGGGTGTTGAATGAATACCTTCCTCGCCTCTTGACCATGCAGGTGGTTTGAGAGGTAATCATCAGTGAACTGCTTTGAGAAGTACTGAAAACAAACCTATGCATAAATCGCTGTTGTAAATTTTGAAATGGCGCAAGGGGTAAAAACAAGGTAAAATAGTTGGTACCATCCTATAGTTGACTGATGTCTTCTTCATTGTGCAAACAAAGATCTTGCTGTTATTCGTCACAAGTTTCTTCATCCTAACAATCTTTCCGAGTTTCTTGACTTGAGTGATATTCATGGACATCTCATTTCCCCATATGCAAAATGGGTCGAACAGTGGGTCTAAGCCTCTGATAGCGGGACCTACATATGCAAGACTAAATTTTAAGAAACCTAAATATTAGAATGATTCCTACAACTGCACAATAATGTGATATTAGCCAAAGGACCCTGTTTGAACAAACCTTGATGGTAAACCGCAGTGTCTCCCATTGTTTCCCTGCAACAAACATAAGGAAGATCTTGATCAGGTTAACTGAGAGTTGCCATATTATCAGTAGAATATGTATTGAGTACATCCAAATTTGATTGGTTTCACATGCATAACAATACAAAATTGTACCCACAGCAAATGAAAATCAAATTGCAGAACTGAACCAAACAGTTAAATGGACAGCAGACCAAATGAAGCAAAATAGTTAACTGAGCATGATGTTGTAGAATAGAAACATGTACTAGAAGATAAGACAGTTAACAAAACAAAGAATGCTTGAGAACGGTACTACAAAATGTAGCAATTGTTGGACCAAAGTGTTAACTAAACATTACATTTCATAGGACCAAACAGTTAACTGAACATCAGATTGCATATTAACATTACAAAGCAAAAATCACTAGAAGGCACTGGCGCCCGCCTCGAGAAAACATCACGAACTGTATTTTAAAGTAGACAACCGTGCGGCAGTGTTGACGGTGGCCTCGAAGACGAGGTGCTCCTCCAAGATCTAGCAGTCGACATGCATGTCAGCCATAGCGTCCTCGTTCGCGCATGCGGCCGCATGCTACTCAGCTCCATGTTATACTGCGTGTAAAATGGCTGTGGGCGGCGCTTAATTGGAGGAGCAGGGTAGTGATTCCGATGGAAGGTGTCGCTCCGTCAGTCTGGGCATGTGGGATGGGAAAGGAGGAGGATGGTGTGGGTGGGGTGTGGATTACCTGACCATATCGACGAGGCCGCGTAGCAAGAAGAAAGGTCAGCGGCGAGGAGGCCGCGCAGCAAGAAGAAGGGTCGCCGGCAAGGAGGCGGCACTGCAAGAAGAAGGGTCGACGGCAAGGAGGCAACACTGCAAGAAGAAGGGTGGCCGGCGAGGAGGCGGCGCTACAAGAAGAATGGTCATTGGCGAGGAGGCTGAGCTGCCAGTAAGCAGCAGTGAAGGTTTGAACTTGGAAAGCAAGGAGGAACAGTGGAAATTTGGATTTTGGTAGGAGGGAGGGGGCTGGGAGATAGATATTTCCGTGGTGGCAAAAAAATTCGTTCGATGCCGTGAGAAACTGACATGTAAGTGTGGTTCAAGCGGGGGCGGTGGACTGTAGACAACGAAGCTTCCTACGTAAGCCAGACAAGACAGTGCACCAAGATATTTTATATCGCATCTCACGCGATTCTTTCAAGTAAACTGTTTGTGGTATACCTGATTTTTTCATTATGCTTTGAAAGACAAAATGGTGTTACGGAGGGAAAGGATGGTGTTTGAATTGCTAGAACATTTACGTACAGTGAACATGCAACTAGTACATGAGTGTCGTGTTTAAATTTGGAATTATTCCGGGTTAGTTTGGCATTTTTATGCATTAATTGAGTTTCTGGGCATTTAATGTGCATAATTCAAATTTGAACTACAAGCACATGCTCCAACGCACCAAAGTTTGCTGAAAACTCACATGTGTGTCTTTGGGTGAATTTATAGGTCCCATGCAAGAAATGGGAAAAAAATTCAAACATCTGGGTGTCGTGGCTCAGCCGGAATGATTGAGAAACTTGGCTTTTTAATTCTTGTAATTCCAAAACACGACTGAAAATCATGAAACTTGGCATGGTGTCATGACATGGCACCAACATGTTGCAGTATTTTTTTTGCATGAATTGGGACAAGCTTTGGTGTAAGCTTCCTGCAAGTCGGACCTTCCCTCAAGAAGGCTCTTGGTTCTGAGAGGGAACGTGTCACCTCCGTGTGCGAAATGACATAGGTACAGTGCCTTCTCCCGCCTTAATTTTTATACACTGGCAGATGAGAACAAATAGAAGTATCGTGCTAAATTTTGGGATTATTCCGTGTTCATTTGGCCTTTTTATACATTAATTGAGTTTCTGGGAATTTAATGTGCATAATTCAAATTTGAACTACAAGCACATGTTCCAGTGCACCAAAGTTGTTTGAAAAATCACATGTGTGACCTTGGGTGAATTTCTAGGTCCCATGCAAGAGATGGGAGTGAAATTAAAACATCTGGGCGTCGTGGCTCGGCTGGAAAGATTGAGAAACTTGGTTTTTTAATTCCAGTAAATCCAAAACATGTCTGAAAATCATGAAACTTGGCATGGTGTCATGACATGGCACCAACATGTTGCGGTAATTGTTTGTGCGAATTGGGACAAGCTTTGGTGTAAGCTTCTTGCAAGCCGGAGCTTCCCTCAAGAAGGCTCCTAGTTCCGAGAGTGAACGTGTCACCTCCGTGTGCGACAAGACATACGTACACTGCCTTCTCCCGCCTTAATTTTTTTACACATGCAGATTAGACCAAATATAAGTATCATGCTAAATTTTGGAATTATTCCGTGTTCGTTTGGCGTTTTTATACATTAATTGAGTTTCTGGGCATTTAATGTGCATAATTCAGATTTGAACTACAAGCACGTGCTCCAGTGCACCATAGTTGTTTAAAAAATCACATGTGTGTCCTTGGGTGAATTTCTAGGTCCCATGGAAGAGATGGGAGTGAAATTCAAACATCTGGGTGTCGTGGCTCGGCCGGAAAGATTGAGAAACTTGGTTTTTTTAATTCCTCTAATTCCAAAACACACCTGAAAATCGTGAAACTTGGCGTGGTGTCATGACATGGCACGAACATGCTGCAGTAATTTTTTTGGCCGAATTGGGACAAGCTTTGGTGTAAGCTTCTTGCAAACCAGAGCTTCCATGAAGAAGGCTCGTGGTTCCGAATGGGAACATGTCACCACCGTGTGCGAAACGACATACGTACACTGCCTTCTCCTGCCTTATTTTTTTATAGAGCCAGATTAGACCAAATAGAAGTACCATGCTAAATTTTGGAATTATTCTAGGCTCGTTTTGCCTTTTTATACATTAATTGAGTTTATGGGCATTTAATGTGCATAATTCAAATTTGAACTATAAGCACATGCTCCAGTGCACCAAAGTTGTTTGAAATATCACATGTGTGTCCTTGGGTGAATTTCTAGGTCCCATGCAAGAGATGGGAGTAAAATTCAAACATCTGGGCATCGTGGCTCAGCCGGAAAGATTGAGAAACTTGGTTATTTAATTCCTATTATTCCAAAACACGCGTGAAAATCATGAAACTTGGCATGGTGTCATGACATGGCACCAACATGCTGCGGTAATATTTTTGGCCGAGTTGGGACAAGCTTTGGTGTAAGCTTCTTGCAAACCGGAGCTTCCCCCAAGAAGGCTCGTGGTTCTGAGAGGGAACGTGTCACCTCTGTTGGGAACATGATTACCAGGAATGACCTACCCAGGAGGGGCCGGGTCAATCCTAATGGCGGGTTACTAAAAGAAGCTCAACGAATATACAAGGCGATAGTTTATTATAAGACTTGTAGTACGCCCAAGCCCAGTGGTGGCTTAAGGCCCATAATTGTAAACCGCCATGTATAAGAAAGACTTGTAAATATAGGCATATAAGAGAAGTCACCGAGCTGGACACGTTATATGAGCCGGCCGGGACTCTATAGGCCGCCAGGTGTCAACCCGTGTATATAAGGGGACGACGCGGTGGCGGCTTAGGGCAAGAAACAACAGATCAAGAAGCCAAGCTAGCATATTTTGCTCCTTGGTCATCAAAACCTAGCAATACCACAACAACTGGAGTAGGCTTTACCTTCACCGCAAGGGGCCAAACCAGTATAAACCTCTCGTGTCCTTTGTCCCGATTAACCCCTTTAAGCTTCCTAGTTGCGATGGCTCCACGACTAAGTCCTTTCAGTAGGACATCTGCTGTGACAATTCCATGACAGTTGGCGCCCACCATGGGGCCAGCGCACAGTGGATTTGAGTTCTTGAAGGGCTGCTTTGAAGGGCTCAAGGGATACGCTGTAGGCCGGATGACTAAGAGTCATCGCGACAAGCTCTACATAGAGGATGTAGGCTGGGGCCCCGAGGCCGGCTCAATCGAGTACGGGTACCAGGTCCCCTTTGGCAGAATCCACGTCTTCATCGGCCGGATCGGTGAGCCGAGCCCTGAGACGGACATCTGCACCGATCTCATCGAGATGGCTCAGCGAGCGAGACCCGCCCGGGATGAACCCGTCGTGAGGCGTGCCTTCGTGGTTTGCATCCATGGAGGGGAATTTTCTGAAGGATCAGTGGACGGTGGTGAGACAGTCGTTTGCTCTCATGGTGAGTCATCCACAGGCGAGACAGATTCTTTGTATTAGTTACAAGTGGCGGGCTTGGGGGCTGTTCCGATGGTAGTAGTATTCCGGACCCCTTTGAGCCACCGAATCGAGCCAGAGTCTTCATGGCTGGCACCCAACCTGGTCAGAATTCTACGGCTGCAACATCAATAACCACCGGGTCAGCAGCGGCCGGTTCAGGAGACCCTGCGCGCCCACCGACTCAGGTGCTAATGGACCTCTTGGATAGGATGACGGCCCTGTTGACTGCTGTGGTTGAGCCGGCGGATAAGGCTCAGCATGACGCAAAGGTAGCTCGGCTATGTGGAGAGGTAGCATAGTCCAAGGAAAATTTAGCGGCGGAAGATGTCAGGATGGCCACGGAATGGGCGGCTCTAGATGCACGTGCTCAGCAGCTTCAAGTGGAGACTTTTCGGCTCTCGGTGGATCTGAACGCATCAAACGAGGTCATGAGGAGAAGGCACCAGAAGGCTCAATCACGTCTGCCTCTGACTTACGATCCTAGGAACCTTTTTCACACACTCGGGGCTTGTCCCAGTAACCCGCTGGAGGTAAACCGGATCACAAGACCCGGGACCGGGGCGCCGGTTCAACCGCGGGCCATAGAACCACCACGTGTGAATACTGCTCCGCCTCACTACGCACCAATACCACCGGGACACTTTTCTAACCCTTTGGAGAATCTTATTGATGCATCGGCTCGTCTGGCGGCTCTCCCGATGGAAGGCGACTCTCCGACAGCAATCGAAACACGACGGGTCAGAGAACTTCTTCAGACGGCTCTGGCACAACAGGATGCATATTCTTATAGTCAAGATAGAATCCATTCAACCCCTTGCCCAAGCCGGAGCCCAAGCTACAGCAGGCATATGGACTCAGCGGCCATGTCAAGCAACGGCCAGCGTCGTAACCAACCACGCGGGCGTGACCCGGGCCTGTGCGGAGCCTTTAATTTGGTGGATTAGGAGAGGATCCGTCAAGAGGCTGAACAGGCGGCTCAACAGGCGGCTGAGCAGGCGGCTCACCAAACTTTTCCAGTTTATCCAGCAACCTCTGTTGAAGTAGGGGTGGCCACAAGGACAGGAGGAGTCCCTTGTCTTGTGCCAACTCTGCGTAATGAGCGTTTGGCGAAGGACTTTAAGGGGCCTCGTAAGGTGCCCAATTACACAACCGACCTGCAGCCCGGAGCATGGATTGAAAGTTACGAGATGGCCATGGAGTTATTAGAGGTCAGTGATGCAACAATGGCCAAATACTTCACCATGATGTTGGATGGAACAGCTCGTACTTGGTTAAAGGGGTTGCCGCCCAACTCTATCGGCTCATGGGCAGAGTTAAAAGCCTGGTTCATTCAGAACTTCAAGGATACATGTAAGAAACCTATGTCGATCGTGGACTTGACTAACTTTAAGCAAGAAGAAGGTGAATCCACGACCCATTGGGTGCGCCAGGTCAAGGAAATAATACATTCATCTGATAAGATGGATGCCGGCTCTGCGGTCTTAATGTTGGAGAAAAATTGCCGTTTTGAACCTCTGAAACAGAAGCTGGGGCGGCTCAAGCATGATTGTAATGACATGGGCCAATTGATGGCGGCTCTGGTCAAATATGCTGATTCTTCTGACAGCACCAAAGATCCCGCGTCGGACGAAGAGAAGACAGGGAAGGGAAAGAAGAATGGCAACGACATGGGTCACTAGCATAACCCGACAAATCAAGGAGGTAATAAACTGAAAGTGCTAGTGATCGACTAGAAGGGGGTGAATAGGCGATTTTTATGGAAGTCTTCAAAACATGAAAGTTTCGAAGACAAACGATAGAAATAAACCTATTACCATGCAGCGGAAGGTAGACTACACTAAGCTAGCCATAGTCAAGTATTCAATGAAATGAAAGCATAAAGACTAATAGCAGCTAGGCAGTATAGATCAGGATGGAAGATAGTATGAAGACAATCAGAACAAGCAGTCACACAGTGAAGACAAATAACTAATGCAAACAGGAAATGACTTCACAAGGACCAATTAGCACATAAAGATATGGGAAGGATGGAACCAGTTGCTCGTTGAAGACAATGATATGTTGGACCAGTTCCAGTTGCTATGACAACTGTACGTCTGGTTAGGGAGGCTGAGATTCAACTTAGAAGACCGTGTCTTCACCTTATTCCCCTTGAGCTAAGGACACCCAGTCCTCGCCCAATCACTCTGGTAAGTTTTCAAGGTAGACTTCCAAACCTTCACAAACTTCGTTCACCGACAATCCACAATGACTCTTGGATGCTCAGAACGCGACGCCTGACCGGCTGGAGGATTCACAGTCCTCAAGTGTAATAAGTCTTCGGATCACATAGACAGGAAGACTTAAGTGATGCCTAACACTCTTTGGCTCTGGGTGTTTAGGGCTTTGCCCTCGCAAGGAATTCTCTCTCAAAGGCTTCGAGGTGGGTTGCTCTCAAACGACAAAAGCCATACACTAACTCTAAGCAGCCAACCATTTATGGTTGTAGTGGGTGGGCTATTTATAGCCACTAGGCAACCCGACCTGATTTGTCCGAAATGACCCTGGGTCACTAAGGAACTGACACGTGTTCCAACGGTCAGATTTCAAACACACATGACAACTTTACTTGGGCTACAAGCAAAGCTGACTTATCCAGCTCTGGATAAGATCTGCTCTCATTGTCTTCGCTCGAAGACATAGGATTTTGGTTAAGCATCACTTCAGTCATTCTGACTGGTTCACTTGGACCCCACTTAACAGTACGGTGGTTCCTATGACTCAACAAAGAAGAAAAAGAACGACAAAACAACTAATTCTTCGCGCTCCATAGTCTTCACGCAATGTCTTCTCTTGTCATAGTCTTCAATGTGAATGTCTTCAGATACCACCTTTGACTTCAATGTCTTCATACATTTTTAGGGGTCATCTCTGGTAGGAAAACCGAATCAATGAGGGACTTCTACCTGTGTTATCCTGCAATTCTCACAAACACATTAGTGCCTCAACCAGGTTTGTCGTCAATACTCCAAAACCAACTTGGGGTGGCACTAGATGCACTTACAATCTCCCCCTTTTTGGTGATTGATGACAAACTGGTTGAAGTTTTCAACGGGGAATAAAAATATGTGAAATTGTAAAGGATAGGGTATTGTATTCATAAGTGGCAAAGGCCCCCCTGAAGATGTGCATATGTAACACGCCGGATGTAACTTTCCCTTTTTGTACTCCAACTCTTGCCATTTCCGGCGTTAAGTTATATTTATTTCCTTGGGTTCAGGTTTTTGTATCCGTGTGTTGTTCTCGTTGTCATGCATCTCATATCATGTCATCATGTGCATTGCATTTGCATACGTGTTCGTCTCATGCATTCGAGCATTTTCCCCGTTGTCCGTTTTGCATTCCGGCGCTTCGTTCTCCTCCGGTGGTCATTTCTAGCTTTCTTTCATGTGTGGGGATTAAACATTTCCGGATTGGACCGAGACTTGCCAAGCGGCCTTGGTTTACTACCGGTGGACCGCCTGTCAAGTTTCGTGTCATTTGGACTTCGTTTGATATTCCAACGATTAACCGAGGGACCGAAAAGGCCTCGCGTGTGTTGCAGCCCAACACCGCTCCAATTTTGCCCAAACCCCACCTAACTCTGCTCCATCATCTAGAGCGTTCGATCACGATCGCGTGGCCGAAAACCGCACCTCATTTGGACTCTCCTAGCTCCACTTATGCCTATAAATAGACCCCCCCGAATTTCGGATCTCTCCCTCTCCCCGAAACCCTAATTTCATCTCCGCGCACCGGACATGTCCGCCCGGCGCCGGACACGTCCGCTGCCGCCCCCCTCGCCCTATCCGCCGCCACCACATGGCAACCGGCCACCTCCCACCGCCACGGGCCCGAAGGCCCAAGGCCGGCCCCCGACGCCGCCACCGCGGGCCGCGCCCCACGCCGCCGTCCTCCGCCGCCGCCGCCTCG
>NC_057809.1:374374101-374451654 GCF_018294505.1 Triticum aestivum | reverse complement strand
CGGAGCCCGGATCCGGCCGCCCCCCCTCCAACTCCGGCCGTCTACAGCTCCGGCAAGCTTGGATCCAGTCGTGCCTCGTTTTCCGTGCATATCTAAGATATTTTGGATCGGTTGACTTTCTCCTCCCGAAACCCTAATTTTATGCAAACTTTGACCTATGATATCTCCGCATCCGTAGCTCCGTTTTGGACATATAGTATATCAAAATGTTTGTCTCGATGAGTACATCATTTCATTCCATTGCGTCATTTTCATTTGAGCTCATCTTGATGCCCGAAATGCTATTAGAAGAGGGCTTCGTGAGTTAACTGTCAGATCTGCTAGTTCATCTTAGACTTTTGTCATTTTTTGCCATGATTGTTGTGTGCATGATATGCCTATGAGTCCTTCATATGTTTTGTTAAGGATTTTGTCTTCTTTCCAGAGGTGCAACCCATGCATTTTTGTGATGTGTGTGGTGACTTGTGCAAGCTTGCAAAGTGAGGCACCCAGTAATTCTGTTTTCAGGGACTTAGTAGTTTTCACTAAGTTTGGGATTATTTAGTTCATGATGCCATATGTTCATGCTATTTCCTAGTGATCCGTGCCTCTTTTGAGGATTATCAGTAAAGGAGTTTTGTTAATATTGTTATGCTCTATCCATCCATGTATTTGTTTGCAATTAAGGAGCACCCTAGCTTGAGTCAATCGAGCTCTACTTTTGCTTCGTGGTGAATCTGGGCAGATCGTCAACTTGTTTGCGATTTTGCCGATGTTATTGTAATTGATCCTTGCATGCTATGCCATTGTTCTTGCCATGTATACCTTGTATTTTGTGCCTTCTTAAGGGATGTATGCTTTTATTTCCATGACTTGCACCTTAGTGAGTGCATCGAGCTCGTAAACATGCCTTCGTGAGTTATGTTTCAGCATGACCAAGTTTTCACTAAGTCTGAAAACTGATTATGTTTTTGCTATGTTCGTGTGCTTGTTAGTATATTTTGTGATCCATTTTGGCTCAAGGTCACTAAGGGACTTTTGTTAAGCTTGTTGAGTAGCTCCATGCCATGTCTTTCTTTGTCATGTTCAGGTCCTGTAGCATGTTGTTTTGTTGCTCCGAAGAGGGCTATATGATCTGAAATTCCAGACAAGTGTTAATTTCACTAAGTCTAAGGCCGTTAATGCCATGCTTGTTTGAACCTGTTAATGGATGATTTGGCCATAGCTCAGTGCTAGACTTTTGTTAAGCATATTGTGTGCATCCCTGCCATGTATTTTCTTGTCATGTTTGGTGGCTGTAGCATGTTCATCTCATTGCATTTAGATGCCTACTTGCTGTAAATTGCAGACCGGTGTCATTTTTGAACCGCTTGCCATTTCCAAACCGTAACTCCGATTCCGGCGTTCTTTATATCGTTTTCAAGCGATTTCATCTCATATTTCCAGTGGCAACCTTGGAATTCCAAGTTGAGGACAGGTTCATGCATTTCCTGTCATATCTTGCATTTTGCATCCCGCATCGCATCCCGCATAGCATGTCATCATTGCATCTTTTTTGTTTGAGTTTGCACGTGGTTGATTGTATCCTTGTTGCTTGTTTGTCTTGTTTGGGTAGAGCCGGGAGACGAGTTCTCTACCGAGGAGCCCGTTGAGTTTGCGTTTGAGGATCCAGTCAACTCTGACAACTGTGCAGGCAAGATGATCATACCCTCGAAATCACTACTATCTTTGCTATGCTAGTTTGCTCGCTCTTTTGCTATGCCAATGCTACGATGCCTACCTTTTGCTTGTCAGCCTCCTAATTGCCATGTTGAACCTCTAACCCACCATGTCCTAGCAAACCGTTGATTGGCTATGTTACCGCTTTGCTCAGCCCCTCTTATAGCGTTGCTAGTTGCAGGTGAAGATTGGAGCCGTTCCTTGTTGGAACATTTATTTACTTGTTGGGATATCATTATATTGCCTTGTTATCTTAATGCATCTATATACTTGGTAAAGGGTGGAAGGCTCAGCCTCTCGCCTAGTGTTTTGTTCCACTCTTGCCACCCTAGTTTCCGTCATATCGGTGTTATGTTCCCGGATTTTGCGTTCCTTATGCGGTTGGGTTATAATGGGAACCCCTTGATATTTTGCCTTGATTAAAGCTTTTCCAGCAATGCCCAACCTTGGTTTTACAATTTTCCACCTAGCCTTTTCTTTCCCTTGGGTTCTGCAGACTCAAGGGTCATCTTATTTTAACCCCCCCGGGCCAGTGCTCCTCTGAGTGTTGGTCCACCTGTCAGCTACCGGTGGCCACCAAGGGCAACTCTGGGCTGGCCTACCCGTACCTAAGACAATCTGAGTGTGCCCTGAGAAAGAGATATGTGCAGCTCCTATCGGGATTTGTCGGCACATTCGGGCGGTGTTGCTGGTCTTGTTTTAACCCGTCGAAGTGTCTTGAGTTACCGAGATACCGAGTCTGATCGGAACGTCTTGGGAGGAGGTCTATTCCTTCGTTGACCGTGAGAGCTTGTCATGGGCTAAGTTGGGACCCCCCTGCAGGGATTGAACTTTCGAAAGCCATGCCCGCGGTTATGGGCAGATGGGAATTTGTTAATGTCCGGTTGTAGACAACTTGAACCTTAATTTAATTAAAATGAATCAACTGAGTGTGTTACCGTGATGGCCTCTTCTCGGTGGAGTCCGGGAAGTGGAAACGGTGTTGGAGTAATGTTTGCGCAGGTTGTTCTCTAGTTTCTCGCTCGTGCTTTGCCTCCTCTTCTCGCTCTCCTTTGCGAATAAGTTAGCCACCATACTTGCTAGTCGCTTGCTGCAGTTCCACTCATATTTTACCTTGCCTTACCTATAAGCTTGAATAGTCTTGATCGCGAGGGTGCGAGATTGCTGAGTCCCTGTGGCTCACAGATTACTATTACACCAGATGCAGGGCCTGATGATTCCACTCCAGGAGACGCGTATGAGCTCAAGTGGGAGTTTGACGAAGACTCTCAATGATACTATGTTTCCTTTCCCGACGGTCAGTAGTGGTGCCCAGTTGGGGGTGATTGGGACCGTGTCGCATGTTGGGTTCTCTTTTATTTTGGTGCCGTAGCCGGGCCATGAGTGTTTGGATGATGTAATGTTATTTATGTTCTTGATTGACGTGGCGAGTGTAAGCCAACTATGTTCTCCCCTTTTTTATTCATATTACATGGGATGTTGTGAAGATTGCCTAACTTGCAACATATGCCATCAATGCGATTATGTCTCTAAGTCGTGCCTCGACACGTGGGAGCTATAGTCGCATCGAGGGTGTTACAAGTTGGTATCAGAGCCTTCCCCGACCTTAGGAGCCCCATTGCTTGATCGTTCTTAGCGGCCGAGTTGTGTCTAGAAAAATGTTTTGAGTCTTTAGGAATTATATATCGGAGAGATTAGGAATTCTTTTTACTTCCCAGTCTCCTCATCGCTCTGGTAAGGCATCCTAACGTAGAGTTTTGACTCTTATCTTCTCAAATTTCACTAAAAAAAATTTAGGATCACGCGGGTATCTTGGAATCGTTCCGATGGTTTTATGATGAGAACATTGTCTTGGTGCCTCCTGTCAGGGGTTTAGTGGAAGTGTCCCGGGGAGTTGAGCTCTGAGGTGTTGTCATCATAATTTTATCGTTGCAGTTCTGGATTACCTGAGTCTAGTACGCCGACATCGAAAATCTCTTTTATGCAGTTTGTTGGTGAGATAACCTCGATGCAACCCAGTACTGGGGCGGGAGTTCAGGAGTATCACCATAACTTGTATAACGGATGCTTTTCGAAGGTTGAGGTAGATGGTTTCCGAAGGTTTCTTGGTTATGTGTTGAAGGATGGATACAACTGGATGTAGGATTTGCTAGTTTGGGTGAGATATTATGCTTCCCCTGTATCCCCAACACCTGATTGCATAACCGGAAAGGTTCGGGAGTTTCATAGGTGGGAATTCTAGTAGCTCTAGTTTTTCTTCCACGGATATTGGTTTGAGATTGGGATTTCTTACCAATTATTCGTTCTTGATCTGTACCTTGTTGATTTATTTCTCTACCTTAATTCTGCGTGGCTTCTCAATTTATGGATATGTGACCATTTCAAGAGGAATGCATTCGTTCATTTTGTTCGGATGTGAAGACTATATGTTGCAATTTTCATTCCGTTGGATTCAGCTTCAATATTTATCTGTCAATGTGCTAATGGTGGTCAACCTCTTCAGGATGGCTCCTCCAACGCGCACGACTCCGTATCCTGATCCGCCACCACCTCCACCTCCTCCAGAGGCATGGCAAGCTATGATGGCCGCAACCAATGCAAACACACAGCTGATCATGCAAATTCTCCAAGAGCGCAATCAAGGCAGTCAAGGGAATCAAGGCAGCAATTAGAGTCACTTTGCTACACTCAACCAGTTCCTTGCTAACGGGCCAAAGACTTTCAGCAATTGTGTTGAGGCAACCGATGCCGACGATTGGCTTGTGGATCTGTGTAAGCATTTCGAGTGCAGTAACGTCAGGCCTGAGGACTTTGTTAAGTTCGCTTCCTTCCAACTCAAAGATCAAGCTGCAGAATGGTTCCAGCAGTACAAGGATTCCCGAGGTGGACGTCTTATCACTTGGGATTATTTCCGTCGAGATTTCCAAGCTCATCATATTCCCCAGAGTGTGGTTGAAAGCAAGCGTGAGGAATTCCGCAATCTGAAGCAAGGCTCTTTGTCTGTCTATGACTACAACAAGTTGTTCCAGAAGCTTGCCCGCTTTGCCAAGCAGGACGTGCCTGATGAGAAGAGCATGATATATCGGTTCAGGGGTGGTCTCAGAGAAGAAATTCAGCTCGCTCTTGTTCTCTTCGAGCCCTTGAGGTACGATGAGTTCTACAACATGGCACTGAAGCAAGAGGCTGCTCAGTTGAGGTGTGATGCTTCCAAGAAGCGAGTTAGAGATGCTACTCCTTCTTCCTCTACTCAAGTGGCCAAGCGGCAGAAGTTTTGGCTTCCTCCTCCTCCGTTCCGTCAGCCGTATCAGCAGAAGAGCAAAGGTGGCAGTGGTTCTTCCCACCCACCCAACCCTGGCTTCCAGAACAAGACTTCGTCTCAAGTTCCAAGATCGAGTGCTCCGTATCACCGTCCGCTTTCAGAGGTCACGTGCAACAAGTGCCAACAGAAGGGTCACTATGCCAACAAGTGTCTCAACCAGAGGCGTCTTCCTCCTCCTCCTCCTGTCAGATCGGCAAGTACAGCTGTGGTCAAGCATAATCCCAAGCATGCCAAGGCCAATTTGATGAATGCAGCTCAGGCAGAGGACTCGTCAGATGTGATCATGGGTAACCTTCCTGTTAATGATATTCCTGCAAAAGTTCTTTTTGACACGGGTGCATCGCATTGATTCATCTCGAGACCGTTTTCATCTAAGCATGGTTTGCCTTTGCAAATTTTGCCTAGTCCTTTAGCAGTTGTCTCTCCCGGTAAGCGCATGCATGCTAACTCCATTGCTCCGGATGTTACTATCACTTTGGGTGACTACAAGTTTCTATCTTCTCCAACGGTTCTCGGTGACTCGGATATTGATGTTATTCTCGGGATGGATTGGCTTTCTAAGCACAAGGCTCAGCTTGATTGTGCAGCCAGGCAGATTCAATTGACTCATTCGTCTGAGGATGTAATTGTCTTTGCCGCTCGGGATAATACCATCCGTCTGTTTTCTCTCAATGAGAAGGGTGAATTGGATGCCATCTCTCAAATTCCAGTCATTTGTGAATATCAAGACGTCTTTCCAGAGGAGCTCCCAGGAATGCCTCCGCACCGGCCAGTTGAATTCGTTATTGAACTTGAGCCTGGTACGGAACCTGTGTGCAAACGTCCTTACAAGCTCGGACCTGAAGAGTTGAAGGAGCTGAAGAAGCAACTTGATATGTAAGAGAAAATGGGTCTCATCCGGCCTAGTTCTTCTCCGTGGGGTTGTGGTGTTCTTTTTGTGAAGAAGAAGGATGGAACGGACCGACTTTGTGTTGATTACCGTCCAGTGAACAAGAAGACCATCAAGAACAAATACCCACTTCCCAACATCAATGAGCTGTTCGAACAACTCAAAGGTGCTCAAGTATTCTCCAAGCTTGATCTCCGTATGGGTTATCACAAGATTCGCATTCGTGAAGAAGATATTCCCAAGACAGCATTCATAACAAGCTTTGGTTCATATGAATACACTGTCATGTCTTTTGGCCTCGCCAACGCTCCTCCGACGTTCTCTCGCATGATGAACTTCATCTTCAATGACTACACCAATGACTTTGTTTTGGTCTATCACGACGACATTCTGGTTTTCTCCAAGAACAAGGAAGATCATGCCAAGCACTTGCGTTTGGTTCTTGATAAGCTCAGGGAACAGCAGTTCTACGCCAAGTTCTCCAAGTGTGAATTTTGGCTCGATGAGGTTCTTTATCTTGGTCATATCATCTCTGCCAAGGGCATTGCCATGAATCCTGAGAAGGTGTTTGCAATTGTGAATTGGGAACCTCCTCAAAACGTGAAGCAACTCCACAGTTTTCTCGGTCTCGCAAGCTATTGCCGAAGATTCGTTGAAAACTTTTCTAAGATCGTGAAGCCTCTCTCAAATCTTCTTCAGAAGCACGTCAAGTACGTTTGGTCTCCGGAGTGTGATATTGCTTTCAACAAATTGAAAGAGAAATTGATCACTCCTCCAGTTCTGACTCCGCCTGATGAATCCAAGCCATACGAGGTCTTTTCTGATGCCTCTCTCCAAGGTCTTGGCGCATTATTGATGCAAGAGAAGAAAGTTGTTGCTTATACATCTCGCCAGTTGAAGCCTAATGAGAAGAACTACCCCACTCATGATCTCGAGTTGGCGGCAGTTGTGCATGCTCTTTTGACTTGGAGACATCTTCTATTGGGAAGAAAAGTGGACATTTTCACTGATCACAAGAGTCTCAAGTACATCTTCACTCAGCCTAATCTCAACTTCAGGCAAACTCGATGGGTCGAAATGATTCAAGAGTATAATCCGAGTATTGAGTACACTCCAGGAAAGGCTAATGTGGTTTCTGACGCTTTGAGCAGAATGGCTTACTGCAACAGTCTGATTCTCAAGCCTTATCAACCCGAGCTTTGTGAAGCTTTCCGCAAACTTAATCTGCAAGTTGTTCCTCAAGGTTTCCTCGCCAACCTTCAAGTCTCTCCTACCTTAGAAGACCAGATTCACCAAGCCCAACTTCTTGATGCTATGGTGAAAAAGGTGAAGATTGGGATTGCCAAGAGTCAGTCCAAGTACAAGTGCTACCGCCTTGATGACAAGGACACTCTTTTCTTCGAGGATCATATTGTTGTGCCCAAAGGTGACCTTCGTAAAGTGATCTTGAACGAGGCTCACAATTCTCTCCTCTCCATCCACCCTGGGAGCACGAAGATGTACCAGGACCTTAAGCAAGCTTATTGGTGGACTCGAATGAAGCGTGAGGTCGCTCAATTCGTGAATGAATGTGATGTCTGCAGAAGAGTGAAGGCAGAACACCAAAGTCCAGTTGGTCTCCTCCAACCTCTTGCCATTCCAGAATGGAAGTTTGACCACATTGAAATGGACTTCGTGACTGGGTTTCCAAAGTCCAAGCGTGGCAATGATGCTATATTCGTTGTCATCGATAAACTCACCAAAGTGGCTCATTTTCTGCCTATCAAAGAGTCGATCACTGCAGCTCAATTGGCGGAACTCTATACCTCTCGCATTGTCTCTCTGCACGGCATTCCACAGGTGATCTCTTCAGACCGTGGCAACATCTTTACCTCCAAGTTTTGGGATTCTTTTCAGAAGGCCATGGGCACCAACATCCGCTTCAGCACAGCTTTCCATCCTCAAACTAGCGGTCAAGTCGAGCGTGTCAATCAGATTCTTGAAGATATGCTCAGGGCTTGCGTTATCTCCTTCGGTATGAAGTGGGAAGATTGTCTTCCATATGCCGAATTCTCCTACAACAACAATTTTCAAGCAAGTTCGGGCAAGGCCCCATTCGAAATTCTGTATGGCAGGAAGTGCCGTACTCCTCTTAACTGGTCAGAAACTGGTGAACGTCAACTTCTGGCAAATGACTTGATCACAAAGGCAGAGGAAATGTGCAAGGTCATTCGTGATAACCTCAAAGCAGCGCAATCGCGCCAGAAGTGCTACTATGATAGTAAGCACTGTGATTTGGCTTTCAAGATCGGAGACCATGTTTACCTCCGCATCTCTCCAATGAAAGGTACTCGTCGTTTCGGTATCAAAGGGAAGCTTGCCCCTAGATACGTGGGTCCTTTCAAGATCGTCAGCAAGAGAGGCGATCTCGCCTATCAACTCGAGCTTCCTTCAAACTTTGCAAATGTTCATGACGTGTTCCATGTCTCTCAGCTTCGAAAGTGCTTCAAGACTCCTGACCGCACCGTCAACTTCGAGGACATTGAGCTCCAAGAAGATCTCTCTTATCATGAGCACCCAGTTGCTATTCTTGAAGAGACTGAACGCAAGACTCGCAACAAGTCAATCAAATTTCTCAAAGTCAAGTGGTCACACCATTCCGACCATGAAGCTACCTGGGAACGCGAGGATCACCTCCGTTCTGAATATCCGGCGTTCTTCCAGTCCTAGATCTCGGGACGAGATCCTTTCGTAGTGGTGGAGTGTTGTAACACCCCGGATGTAACTTTCCCTTATTTGTACTCCAACTCTTGCCGTTTCCGGCGTTAAGTTATTTTATTTCCTCGGGTTCGGGTTTTTGTCTCCGTGTGTTGTTTTCGTTGTCATGCATCTCATATCCTGTCATCATGTGCATTGCATTTGCATACGTGTTCGTCTCATGCATTCGAGCATTTTCCCCGTTGTCCGTTTTGCATTCCGGCGCTTCGTTCTCCTCCGGTGGTCATTTCTAGCTTTCTTTCGTGTGTGGGCATTAAACATTTCCGGATTGGACCGAGACTTGCCAAGCGGCCTTGGTTTACTACCGGTAGACCGCCTGTCAAGTTTCGTGTCATTTGGACTTCGTTTGATACTCCAACGGTTAACCGAGGGACCGAAAAGGCCTCGTGTGTGTTGCAGCCCAACACCCCTCCAATTTGGCCCAAAACCCACCTAACTCTGCTCCATCATCTAGAGCGTTCGATCACGATCGCATGGACGAAAACCGCACCTCATTTGGACTCTCCTAGCTCCACTTATGCCTATAAATAGACCCCCCCCCCGAATTTCGGATCTCTCCCTCCCCCGAAACCCTAACATCTCCGCGCGCCGGACATCGTCCGCACGCGCCGGACACGTCCGCCGCCCCTCGCCCATCCGCCGCCGCCACGTGGCACGCGCCACCTCCCACGCCCCGGCCCGAGGCCCAGGCCGGCCCCGAGCCGCCCCCCCCGCGCCGCGCCCCGCCGCCGCTCCGCCGCCGCCGCCTCGCCGGGCCGCCGCCCCGCCGCCAGCTCCTCTCCGGTGACCGGAGCCCGGATCCAGCCGCCCCCCTCCAACTCCGGCCGTCTACAGCTCCGGCGAGCTCGGATCCAGCCGTGCCTCGTTTTCCGTGCAGATCTGAGATATTTTGGATCGGTTGACTTTCTCCTCCCGAAACCCTAATTCTATGCAAACTTTGACCTGTGATATCTCCGCATCCGTAGCTCCGTTTTGGACATATAGTATATCAAAATGTTCGTCTCGATGAGTACACATTTCATTCCATTGCGTCATTTTCATTTGAGCTCATCTTGATGCCCGAAATGCTGTTAGAAGAGGGCTTCGTGAGTTAATTGTCAGATCTGCTAGTTCATCTTAGACTTTTGTCATTTTTTGCCATGATTGTTGTGTGCATGATATGCCTATGAGTCCTTCATATGTTTTGTTAAGGATTTTGTCTTCTTTCCAGAGGTGCAACCCATGCATTTTTGTGATGTGTGTGGTGATTTGTGCAAGCTTGCAAAGTGAGGCACCCGGTAATTCTGTTTTCAGGGACTTAGTAGTTTTCACTAAGTCTGGGATTATTTAGTTCATGATGCCATATGTTCATGCTATTTCCTAGTGATCCGTGCCTCTTTTGAGGATTATTAGTAAAGGAGTTTTGTTAATATTGTTATGCTCTATCCATCCATGTCTTTGTTTGCAATTAAGGAGCACCCTAGCTTGAGTCAATCGAGCTCTACTTTTGCTTCGTGGTGAATCTGGGCAGATCGTCAACTTGTTTGCGATTTTGCCGGATGTTATTGTAATTGATCCTTGCATGCTATGCCATTGTTCTTGCCATGTCTAGCTTGCATTTTGTGTATTCTTGATGGGTGAATGATTAGATTGTCATGACTTTGCTCTGTAGTGAGTGCATCGGCTCATAAGCATGCCTACTTGATATCTGTTTCAGCATGCTCCAGTTTTCAGTAAGTCTGAGAACTGATTATGTTTTTGCCATGTTCACATGCTTGCAAATGTATTTGCTGATCCCTTTTGGCTCAAGGTCACTAAAGGGACTTTTGTTAAGATCTTTGAGTAGCTCCATGCCATGCTTTTCCTTGCCATGTTCAGGTCCTGTAGCATATTGTTTTCGATTGCTCCAAAGTGTGCTATCTGATCTGAAATTCCAGACAAGTGTTAATTTCACTAAGTCTGAAATCTGTTTACCAAATGCATTTTTGCCATGCTTGTTGAACCTAGTTAATGGATGATTTGGCTGTAGCTCAGTGCTAGACTTTTGTTAAGCTTCATGAATTGATCCCTGCCATGTATTTTGATGCCATGTTTGGGTGCTGTAGCATGTTCATCTTGTTGCATTTAGATGCCTACTTGCTGTAAATCGCAGACCTGTGTCATTTTTGAACCGCTTGCCATTTCCAAACTGTAACTCCGATTCCGGCGTTCTTTATATAGTTTTCAAGTGATTTCATCTCATCTTTCCAATGGCACCCTTGGAATTCCAAGTTGAGGCCAGGTTCATGCATTTCCTGTCATATCTTGCATTTTGCATCCCGCATCGCATCCCGCATAGCATGTCATCATTGCATCTTTTTTGTTTGAGTTTGCACGTGGTTGATTGTATCCTTGTTGCTTGTTTGTCTTGTTTGGGTAGAGCCGGGAGACGAGTTTGCTACCAAGGAGCCCGTTGAGTTTGCGTTTGAGGATCTAGTCAACTCTGACAACTGTGCAGGCAAGATGATCATACCCTCGAAATCACCACTATCTTTGCTATGCTAGTTTGCTCGCTCTTTTGCTATGCCATTGCTACGATGCCTACCTTTTGCTTTTCAGCCTCCCAATTGCCATGTTAAACCTCTAACCCACCATGTCCTAGCAAACCGTTGATTGGCTATGTTACCGCTTTGCTCAGCCCCTCTTATAGCGTTGCTAGTTGCAGGTGAAGATTGGAGCCGTTCCTTGTTGGAACATTTATTTACTTGTTGGGATATCATTATATTGCCTTGTTATCTTAATGCATCTATATACTTGGTAAAGGGTGGAAGGCTCGGCCTCTCGCCTAGTGTTTTGTTCCACTCTTGCCGCCCTAGTTTCCGTCATATCGGTGTTATGTTCCCGGATTTTGCGTTCCTTATGCGGTTGGGTTATAATGGGAACCCCTTGGTATTTCGCCTTGATTAAAGCTTTTCCAGCAATGCCAACCTTGGTTTTACCATTCGCCACCTAGCCTTTTCTTTCCCTTGGGTTCTGCAGACTCAAGGGTCATCTTATTTTAACCCCCCGGGCCAGTGCTCCTCTGAGTGTTGGTCCACCTGTCAGCTACCGGTGGCCACCAGGGGCAACTCTGGGCTGGCCTACCCGTACCTAAGACAATCTGAGTGTGCCCTGAGAAAGAGATATGTGTAGCTCCTATCGGGATTTGTCGGCACATTCGGGCGGTGTTGCTGGTCTTGTTTTAACCTGTCGAAGTGTCTTGAGTTACCGAGATACCGAGTCTGATCGGAACATCTTGGGAGGAGGTCTATTCCTTCGTTGACCGTGAGAGATTGTCATGGGCTAAGTTGGGACCCCCCTTCAGGGATTGAACTTTCGAAAGCCGTGCCCGCGGTTATGGGCAGATGGGAATTTGTTAATGTCCGGTTGTAGACAACTTGAACCTTAATTTAATTAAAATGAATCAACTGAGTGTGTTACCGTGATGGCCTCTTCTCGGCGGAGTCCGGGAAGTGGACACGGTGTTGGAGTAATGTTTGCGCAGGTTGTTCTCTAGTTTCTCGCTCGTGCTTTGCCTCCTCTTCTCGCTCTCCTTTGCGAATAAGTTAGCCACCGTACTTGCTAGTCGCTTGCTGCAGCTCCACTCATATTTTACCTTGCCTTACCTATAAGCTTGAATAGTCTTGATCACGAGGGTGCGAGATTGTTGAGTCCCTGTGGCTCACAGATTACTGTTACACCAGATGCAGGGCCTGATGATTCCACTCCAGGAGACGCGTATGAGCTCAAGTGGGAGTTCGACGAAGACTCTCAACGATACCATGTTTCCTTTCCCGACGATCAGTAGTGGTGCCATGTTGGGGGTGATTGGGACCGTGTCGCATGTTGGGTTCTCTTTATTTTGGCGCCGTAGCTGGGCCATGAGTGTTTGGATGATGTAATGTTATTTATATTCTTGATTGACGTGGCAAGTGTAAGCCAACTATGTTCTCCCCTTTATTATTCATATTACATGGGATGTTGTGAAGATTGCCTAACTTGCGACATATGCCTTCAATGCGATTATGTCTCTAAGTCATGCCTCGACACGTGGGATCTATAGTCGCATCGAGGGTGTTACAGCATATAAGTAATTTGCTCTTGGAATGCAAATGCACATGGCAGGTTGTACTTGTGGAGATCCTCTTCAACTTATGATGACAATTCATCATGCATGATTTGATGTAACGAAGATAATGACATGCATAATGAAAAATGGACGTCTGCAAAATGACCTAAGTGCGGAAGTTATCATCGCACATGCGGAATTTATCATCGCATCACAGAATAGCAAATAAGTAGCAAACGACCATCGAGTTTAAGTGTTACAACTCAAAGAACCAAATGTATCAAAATGCAAGAGTTGTAAGCACTTGGCAAAAGTAGCAAAAGGTAAAGCAACCACCCATATGGACCCGCTTGAAGACTATCAACTCATATGCTTCTCCCCCTTTTGTCAGTAAGGACCAACAAGGTTTGAAGACATAGAGCTCCTACTCGTTCCCATGAGGTGCAGGTGAGGCAGCAGGGTCGTCGTTGAGGTCCGGTGGTGCAAAAGAACTTTGTGCAGTGTCGACACGCGCTGAAGTTGGAGGAGGTGAAGTTGTATCATCGTGGTCATCGATGACTCTGGCATTCATTGTCGCAGCTGAGGACGAATAGTCAGAGTCCTCAAGTGAGGGAGTCCGACGCGAGTGGACACGCGCTGAAGTTGGAGGAGGTGAAGTTGTATCATCGTGGTCATCGATGACTCTGGCATTCATTGTCGCAGCTGAGGACGAATAGTCAGAGTCCTCAAGTGAGGGAGTCCGACGCGAGTGAGCATTCCGTGGAGGAGTTGAGTCAAACTTGAATCTTTCGGTGAAGCCATCGTCCTGCAGATCAGCTTCAGCACTAAGCAAAGTCAAACTCTTCCATGACCTCCGACAGGTTTCATGAGTGACAAAGGCATTCTTGCTGGCAAGATTGCGTATGCGGTTGACATCCACCAAGAGGCTTTGCATCTGACGCTTGAGCCAGTTGTGATGCTTGTCCTGTTTCCGGTGTAGCGCGACGAGAAGCTCTCGGTCATTGAGAACACGAGATCGCCTTCGAGGCCTTTGCGCAATGGTGCTACCAGTGGCGTCAGTTTGAGCGTGAGGGGCACGTGTGTTGCTAGCCAAGGGATAAACACGCGAGACTGCATAAACTCCTTCAATGGGCTGGGTGAAGCTTTGGTAATCAGCATTGTGAAGATAAATGGGATCCTTAGCAGGCTCTGGGTAAATAGCTTCAACAGACAGATCAACCTCTGGCAAGAAGACAAGATGATTGCGCGCAGACGACTGATAGTTGATGGCAGAGTGAAGCTTGATAAGGCGCATTACCCATGGATCATAGAACTTCAGACCAAAAATGTCGGAGCTAGATGCAGGCAACTGCCTAATGAAGAAGTCTTGAGCATTGAAGCTGATGCCAATGAAGATGTAGAAAACCAAAGTCTTCATTGCTCCTTCAAGCTTCGTTGCAGATAAATGTCCTTTGATAGGCCATAGAGTTTTTCTAAGGATGTGATAAATGGTGCGAGGCAGATACTCTAGGTCTTCAACAAAGAATCCAGATGGATAATCAGCATCGTGAGGCAAAGGCTTCATCATGCTCAACATTTGACTCATGTTGGGTTCTGGCTTCTAAAAAATGCTCTCCAAAGCATTCTGGTGTTGTTCACAACCTGACTCATAGTATTCACCAGGAGTGGGCAGGCCTGTGAACTCAATGATATCAAGAGCTTTGGCTTCATGATGGACATTGCCTATCATCCACTGAAGGACCCAAGTCTTTGGATCCCCGTTGTAGCCTCGAATGTGAAGAGTTGCATAGAACTGTAGCAGAAGCTCTTCATTCTAGTGTTCCTTATCGGTGGCAAACTGCAGGAGTCCAGCGTCTCTGAAGCAATCCAACGCTTCTTCAAGGCAGGGCAGGCCAACTATAGCTTCAGTGTCGAGACGCATATGTGGAAATATGCGCCCTTGATTGTATAAGACGCAGGAATAGTAGCTGCGCTGCTGATAGATCCAGAACCGATCTGATGAAATGCGAGGTTTGGTGTAAGGGTTCTTGGCGCTATTGAAGAAGGTGTTATGTGCCACGAAGCCATTCACATTGAAGACCCCAGGTGAAGTTGCAGTGCCTGGGAATCGTGGAAGTCTTGGCTTGCGCTTCTGGACGGGAGGTCTATGCTCGACATGATAGTCAAATTGTGGACCCGCAGCAGGTGGAGGAACCAGAATGGGCCATCGGACCATAACAGGCTGACCACGATCAAATGCCAGCTCAATTGTACGAGGTCTTGGAGGGGGTAAAGGAGCATTGACGTTGTCGTTGATATGGGCTTCATGGGCCACATTGGCTTCAGGTGCTTCAGTATTGGCTTCGGGCGCTGCAGTGGCTTCAGGTGCTTGCACTTCTGGCACTTCATGAGCTTCAGGCACCACATTAGCTTCAGCCATGATAACGTCATTGGCTTCAGTGTTGATGTTGGTGGCCACCTCAGGATTGTTAACCTCCACTTCAGAAGCTGGAGGGTCGGACATGTTCTCCTCGAGAACAACATCTTGGTGGGATGGGGGTGTAGCAACTCTTTCTACTTCAACTCGTGGTTCTTCTTATTCATCAGCTGATGCAGCCGGAATATCTTCAGCCGTTTTTGCTTTAGACTCTGACACGTGCACAGTGGGAGTGACTTGGGGCCTTGGTCCTTTGCGAAGCCTGCGTAATGATGGCGACATTTGCGGAGATGGAGTTTGCTGGGCCTCAAAGTCATCATCATCTTGCACAGGTGAGGTGACTTGTGGTTGGGGAGAACTTGGGGTGTCTTGTCGTTGTGGGTGATCAGCCCACGATGCATCCTGAGCAGTTGGCATCAGAGGATGACCAATGCTGATGAGTTTGTTGTGCGTGAGCACAGGCGATGATACCAACTGGTGCTCGATCTGAGGAAGGACTTCATCATCTTCAACATTGTTGTGAGGACCAATGTCTTCAACAGCGGTGGGGTCAACAGCTGGATTGTCTTCAGCTTCAGGAGCCTCTATGGAAGCAGGCTCACGAACTATCACTTGGCGTTCTTGATGTTCAGACGCAGGACGAGCCACTGAGATTGGCTCAACATCAAGGGGCTCTGTGGGAGCAGCCCGGTCTCTCTTCTTGGTTTTTTGTTTCTTGGTTGGGGGAGCATCATCAGTGGTGGCCTTGGTCTTGCGCTTCCTGGCTTCGGCTTTAGCTGCCCTTATCTTCTTCAGTTCTGAAGCCACTGTGGGGACCTTAGGCTTCGAGCCTATCATACTGGCTGGGAAGACAATTGGATGTACTTCCTGCCTTGGTGCTTCGGGTTCTACCACAGCTGGCTTCTTCTTCTTCTTCTTGGCCGCCATTCTGGGGTCGATGCCTGGTCGCCCCAAAGCCTTGCGCTTTTCAGCTTCATTGTATCCCTGAACACATTTAGCAGCAAGATCCTTCATGCGTTCACGAGAACCTTTGGCTTCTTCGCGTTTCGTGTAGAATGCTTCCTTGAGCTCATGCATCATGACCTGGAAGTTCTGAATGTCTTCAACATTGAGCTTGGCCATATGCTTCTTGAATTGAGCCTTTTCATAATCTATCTTATGCTTGAGCTCAACAATTTTCTGAGCTAGAGCCAGCTCAGCAGCAATGGCTCCGTGGAAGGCGATGCTGAGGCGAATGGGAAGCTGAAGATCATCAAAGCTGACATTTGGGCTGTCAAACCACTCATCAATGAACTTGTTTAAGATTTCCACGTCAAAGAGAGGAAGGTCATTGAAGATTTCTGCCTCTTTCTTGCTGTTGATCAACTGCTCAAGAGCGTCATCGCCAAGATCATCGTCGCTGGATAGATCAATGGCGTCATTCTCATTGCACAGAACAGCAGCAGGGGTCAGTGCTTGGCTGGTGGGTTGCATGGGCATCTTCACTTTGGAGGGCTTGGAGATGCGTGACAGATCTTCAGACTGCACACTGTGTTCAGGAGGTGCAGTGGCCAGAGGCTTCGCCCGTGAAACCTTTGGTGCAGGGGCAGGCTTCAAAGCTTTAGGTTTCTTCAGCTTCTTTGGCTTCGGTGGTGCAGGCGCTTCATCAGAATCAGCGTCGTCTGCAGGTTGATCCACGACTGCCCCTTGAACCTTTATGTGAGTAATGAGACCTTCTAAGTTATAGAAGGGCCCAACCAGATTGGGTTCAGCTTCGCGTGTGCCGTCAGCACGAGGAGCAGAGGGGCCTGGATTGAAGTCTAATCCCCGTGACTTCTTGTTTTCTTTGGCCGAGTTCTTGGCAAACTGGAAGTTGCGCTTGAACAGATTGTCGTCACGGCACCATAGTAATGAAGATGGGTCTGCATCGGCAGGCTGTGGTCCACGGACCATGCAAGGATAGAAGCCTTGTTCAATGGCTTTAGCTCTGGATCTGGGTTGAAGATTTCTGTACAAAATGTCTCCCCACGGTCGCTTGATGGCATTTTTCTCAGGATATTCTTGGGTCACAAACATGTACTTGAACCATTGTTCTGCCCAATATCTTCGAATCCATTGGATTAGGGTTTTCCGCTAATTCTAGTCCTCCTCTGGATCTGTCTTGTACAGCTCATAGTGGTCAGGAGGAAAATCTCTTGAGGTGTTGCCATGATGCTGTCTGCCACCCTTCCTTGCAGAGTTCTCTATTGCCATGAAGTATAGACTGAAAGGCTTCAAAGCTGTCAAAGTCTTCCGTCTACTGGTCAGACGAGAACTGGCTTCAGGAGAATTTATATGATGCTTTAAGAACTCTGTAAATGAATGCAGACTATGAGAACCAAGGGATTCTCCCACGGACATGTACCTGTGACAGCATTAAAGGTGTGTGGGAAGGGGAAGAGGTCATATGCATTCTCAGAAGATTTTGAAGATAAATCAGTTTAGAAGACATTGACCTCATAGTGCGAAGACATTCACTCATAGGTAGAGAGTTGGTTCCAGATTTGTTCGAATCCACGAATAAGTACAAGTGAGGAATCTAACTACTTTGTGAAGCATAAGTGAATATACTAGGCATGATATGAGATGCAGTATGAGATAGATCCAATTTGTGTGAACAGAAACTACTTGTGGTAGAAAAGGATGAATCTATCAGATCAAAAGGACTGTAAAAAGGAGGTTTTATTTACCACAAGAGGAACTTCTAGACGGAGTGGGAGAGGAGGCCGAGCAGTTCGATCTTCCGTGCCCTAACTTGGCGACGAAGGACACCTACGGCAACGGCAGAGAAGATGATGTCCGCGGCCGGTGTGAGGACGGCGTCGGTGAGGTCGCGGCAGCTAAGCACTTCGTCGACGGTGTCGTCGAGGGCTAGCGGTGGCGCTAGGGTTTGTGCGAGAGTGGAAGAAGAAATAATGACTGGGGTGAGGCATGTATTTATAGGGACAGGGACGGCACAGTGTTATTACACAATTGCCCCTAGCGGTTCACATCTGAAGGACATGTGGCGATCATGCAACACATTGGAGGTTGTTCCACGTTCCCACGCACCCGTGGATTGTCGGGTGGTCGTTCCCACTTCTCCGGGTTTTAGGTTGAAGGATTTAGCATTGAAAACAGATTAATGTTTGTCTCTGTGTCTTCTGCTGACAAGGATGCAGAGAAGACATTTTGACAATGTCAATAGAATGCATATGATTTGGATAGATATACTTAAGCTAGAAGCATAGAGGGGTTAGGGTCCGATCACATTCACTTAGCTCAAAAGATTCAACATGAAGACATAGCTATAAGTGAATGCTGTAGAGGACAGAAACCAAATTGAAGATAAACATGAGGCCATGTTAACATTGAAGACAAACAGAAAGCGAAGACTTTGCAAATGTAACGCCATGTGAAAAACACTTCTAAGGGAAGAATTTGGTGGTGGCGTTACCCACCGTATAGGAAGTATTAGACCCAGACACGGCGCACAATTATCGTGGCGCTCCGAAGTCAAATTCCACGTTAATGTATTCACACTCAGAATGTAAGTCTTCATTGATTGAAGACATACGTTACTTCGTGTGTTGCACATCTAAGTCATCAACATGCATAAGTGTTAGGATGTGTGCCTGATCACAGGACATTTGAGGATTCCAAGATATTTAGCTCACACCGTAACTTGCAAAACCTCTTCTCATCCAAGGGCTTTGTGAAGATATCTGCCAGTTGCTCTTCAGTGTTGACGTGTATGATATCAATATCTTCCTTCATGACATGATCTCTGAGAAAGTGATGATGAAATTCAATGTGCTTTGTCTTTGAGTGTTGAACTGAGTTGTTAGCAATCTTGATGGCGCTCTCGTTGTCGCAGTAGAGTGGCACTTGCTTCAGATGAATGCCATAGTCCTTGAGTGTTTGCTTCATCCATAGAAGCTGAGCGCAGCAAGATCCAGCAGCAATGTATTCAGATTCAGCAGTGGAGAGAGATACACAGTTCTGCTTCTTTGAAGACCAACATACAAGTGATCGTCCCAGAAAGTGACATGTGCCTGATGTAGACTTGCGATCCACCTTGTCACCAGCATAATCAGCATCCGAGAATCCAACTAGATCAAACTCTGAGCCCTTTGGATACCATAATCCTAGTGTTGGGGTGTGAGCCAAATATCGAAGAATTCGCTTCATAGCTAAGTGATGCGATTCCTTTGGTGACGCTTGGAATCGGGCACACATGCAAACACTAAGCATGATATCTGGCCTAGATGCACATAAATAAAGCAAAGAACCAATCATGGAGCGGTATACCTTTTGATCAAACTCTTTACCATTGTCGTCGGGACCCAGATGGTGTTTAGCTGGCATTGGCGTCGTGTAACCTTTGCAGTCTTGCATTCCAAACTTCTTCAGGCAATCTTTGAGGTATTTCTCTTGAGATATGAAGATGTCGTTGCGTTGCTGTCGTATTTGAAGACCAAGGAAGAATTTCAACTCTCCCATCATGGACATCTGATATTGCTCTTGCATCATGTATCCAAACTCATCACTGTATTTCTGATTAGTGCAGCCGAAGATAATGTCATCCACATATATTTGGCACACAAACAGTTCACCATCATATGTCTTCATGAAGAGAGTGGGATCCAGGGAAACAGGTTTGAAGCCTTTGCTCTTCAGGAAGTCTTTGAGTGTGTCATACCAAGCTCGAGGGGCTTGTTTAAGGCCATACAGTGCCTTGTTGAGCTTGTAAACCATGTCAGGATGTTTTGGATCTTCAAAGCCAGACGGTTGTGCAACATACACTTCTTCTTTAATCTTACCATTAAGAAAAGTGCTCTTCACATCCATTTGATACAGAAGAATGTTTTGATGATTTGCATAGGCCAGCAGTTTGCGTATAGCTTCAAGCCTAGCCACGGGAGCAAATGTTTCATCGAAGTCAATTCCTTCAACTTGAGTGTATCCTTGAGCAACGAGATGAGCTTTGTTTCTGACAACTTGACCATGCTCATCTTGCTTGTTGTGATATATCCATTTAGTGCCTATGATATTGTGCTTACGAGGATCAGGACGCTTGACCAGTTCCCATACATTATTCAACTCAAATTGTTGAAGCCCTTCTTGCATAGCTTGAATCCATTCAGGTTCCATAAAGGCTTCATCAACTTTCTTGGGTTCAGATATTGAGACAAATGCGAAGTGTCCACAAAAATTTGCTAGTTGTGTTGCCCTTGAACGAGTGAGTGGACCAGGTGCATTGATGATGTCAATTATTCTCTCAATCTGTACTTCATTTGCAACACGAGGATGAACATGACGAAGATTTTGCTCTTGCTGATCATTGTCATCGTTAGAAGGATTGTCTTCAGGCTGAGCATTGTCTTCAGGTTGATCAGGCGCAGAGATGATGAGTTCCTCTTCAGGCTGAGCTTCAGACGGTATGATTTCTCTAGTTCCCATAAGCTTCATGGTTTCACTAGATGGAACTTCATCTAGCACATTTGGCAGGTGCTCTCTTTGCAAGTCGTTAGTCTCATCGAACCGCACATCCACAGTTTCAACCACTTTATAGTGAAAGACGTTGAAGACTCTGTAGGAGTGCGAATCCTTTCCGTATCCAAGCATAAAACCTTCATGTGCTTTCAGTGCAAATTTTGAAGTGTGATGTGGATCCCTGATCCAGCACTTGGCACCAAATACTCTGAAGTAACTGACATTTGGCTTCTTACCAGTGAGGAGCTCATAGGATGTTTTGTTCAGAAGCTTGTGAAGATAAACATGGTTGATGATATGGCATGCAGTATCAATGGCTTCAGGCCAGAACTTTCTTGGAGTCTTGTATTCATCGAGCATCGTCCGGGCCATCTCAATAAGTGTTCTGTTCTTGCGTTCCACGACGCCATTCTGCTGCGGCAGTACGGAGCTGGGAATTCATGAGTGATGCCCAAAGTATCAAGATAAGTGTCGAGGCCAGTGTTCTTGAATTCAGTGCCATTGTCACTTCTGATGTGCTTGATCTTGACGCCATAGTTGTTCATGGCTCGATTGGCGAAGCGTCTGAAGACATCCTGCACTTCAGTCTTGTAGAGGATTATATGCACCCAAGTATATCTTGAATAATCATCAACAATGACGAAGCCATAGAGACAAGTAGTAGTAGTAAGAATTGAGTAGTGAGTGGGACCGAAGAGGTCCATGTGTAGCAGTTCAAAGGGTTAAGTCGTTGTCATGATTGTCTTCGAGGGATGCTTGGCCCTCGTCATCTTTCTAGCTTCACAGGCACCGCATAGGTGATCCTTCTTGAACTTGACGCCCTCGATGCCTATGACATGCTTCTTCTTTGCAAGAGTGTGCAAGTTCCTCATGACAGCATGCCCTAGTCTTTGATGCCAGAGCCAGCATTCTGAAGCTTTTGCTAGAAGACATACGGCAAGCTGTGGTCCTACTGAGAAATCTACCACGTACAAATCATCTTTCCGATACCCTTCAAAGACTAGAGACTTGTCAGATTCCATTAGAACAAGGCAACGATATTTTCCAAATATCACAATCATGTTTAAATCGCAAAGCATTGAGACATACATTAAGTTGAAACCAAGGGATTCAACAAGCATCACTTTATCCATGTGTTGATCCCTTGAGATGGCAACTCTACCTAGACCCAATACCTTGCTTTTACCAGTATCAGCAAATGTGATGTGACTCTTGTCGGATGGACGTAAAGTTGAGTCCATGAGAAGACTTCGCTTGCCAGTCATGTGATTAGTACACCCACTATCAATAATCCATTCTGAAGTAGCTGGTGTCATACCCTACAGTGCAGTTAGGGGGATAGGCTTCACGAAGAGAATTGTGAAGCATAAACATTTGACGAGCAAGTGGATTATGAAAGCTTAGATCGAGGTTAGGACAGATAGGGCAAGTAGCAAGCGACTCAGGAACAAAATACATAATAACACCATTTGGGCATTTGATCTTGCGCCCTACAAGATGTTTAAGGTCCCCAACAATAGCTTCAGACGCATTTGATTTTCGGCTGGAGACATTTCCCTACAAAAGAGAGTTAAGCTTTCTTAGCCACCCACATCTTCAAGGGTGGCTTCGAAGCAATGAGTCTATGTGCAGCATCTGAGAACTTTGGCTTCGGAGCCCTAGCAAATAGTCTTGCAGGTGGACAATAGTACTCATAAGAATAAGCAGAGTAGTTCTTGGTCTTATGAACATGGAGGTTTGATGAAACACGCTCATATTCATAGGCCTGAGTATGGTTTCCCTACAAAACATTTGCGTTAGTGCGACTCAGGTGAGTCCTTTGTCTGTATGAAGCCTTTGGACCATATGAAGCCTGTGGTCTGGGGTTTGTCTTCTTCACTTGTGGTGTCATGACGACATTCACAGGAAGATTCTCCAAACACTTTTTCGGCACCCAGACTTTCTTCATAGGTGGCCCATTCCTGCAGTTAGTACCAATATACCTGGCAAACACTTCACCATTCTGATTCTTAAACAGTTTATAGTTTGGATCAAAGGATTCATCAATACCAATGGGATTAGCACAAGTGAAGCCAGATAGGGTGGATGGATCCACTGAAGGTTCCTTTGCATTAACCCATGTGGTTTTGGGGTACTACTTAGGTTTCCAGTAAGAGCCATCATCATTCATTTTCCTTTCGAACCCAACACCCTCTTTCCTAGGGTTTCGGTTCAGGATGTGCCTTTTGAGGACATCACATAGTGTCTGATGCCCTTTGAGACTTTTGTACATCCCTGTTTCAAACAATGTCTTCAATCCTCAGCAGAGGGGTTAGTTACCACATCAACAGTTGAAGATATTGCAATATTAGCAGCAGTAGAACATCCAACAACAGAAGTAGCATTGTCACGCTCAATGCATTTAAGACATGGTGGTTCAAATCCTTCCTGAGCGAAACTGATCTGTTTGGCGTGAAGTGACTCGTTTCCTTTTGAAGATCTTCATGAGCCGCTCTGAATTTCTCAAGATCTTGCTTCCTTTGAAGATAATCATAGGAAAGCTTTTCATGAGTTGTTGAGAGCGTTTCATGACGACTTTCAAGTTCCTCATACTTAACATGAAGATTTTTTATGTCTTAAATTAAGGATTGAGATCGAGTCATTTTAGCGTCTAACAGATGTTTGATAGTGAGTAGTGTGTGTGTTTACCTTGGCACCGCGTGCCATGAAGCAGTAGGTGGAAGCGGAGTTGTCCTTGTCATTTTCATCGGCGTCGGTGATGAAGTCATTGACTTTAGTGTTGAAGATGGACTTGGCAACGTATGCTGTAGCCAGACTTGCAACGCCAGAATCAGACTCCTCCTCAGACTCCACCTCCGCCTTCTCAGAAGCAGACTCCTCCTCTAAATCCATTTCCCTGCCAACAAACGCATGAGCCTTGCCAGATGAGCTCTTCTTGTGTGATGAAGACTTTGAGGAAGACTTCGAAGAAGACTTTGAGTATTTATTCTTCTTCTTGTCATCAGAATCATATTCCTTGCTCTTCTTCTTCTTCTTGTTCTCATTGTCCCACTACGGACACTCAGAGATATAGTGACCAGGTTTCTTGCACTTGTGACATGTTCTCTTCTTGTAGTCATGAGCAGAAGCTTCATCATTCCTTGAGCTAGATCATGAGGACTTTCTGAAGCCTTTCTTCTTGGTGAATTTCTGAAACTTCTTCACAAGCATAGCAAGCTCATTTCCAATGTCTTCAGGATCATCCGAACTGCACTCAGATTCTTCTTCAGATGAGGAAATAGCTTTTGCCTTCAAGGCACGAGTTTGGCCATAGTTGGGACCGTAGATGTCTCTTTTCTCAGAAAGCTGAAACTCATGTGTGTTGAGCCTTTCAAGTATGTCAGACAGATCGAGTGTCTTGAAGTCAGGGCGTTCTCGAATCATCAGGGCTCGGGTGTCAAACGAGTTGTCAAGTGATCTCAGGAGTGTCTTGATGACTTCATGCTTGGTGATCTCAGTAGCGTCGAGGGCTTGAAGCTCATTTGTGATGTCATTGAGTTGATCAAACGTGAGCTGAGCATTCTCATTGTCGTTTGTCTTGAAGCGGTTGAAGAGGTTGCGAAGGACACTGATTCTTTGATCTCTCTGGGTTGAGACGCCTTCGTTGACCTTGGAGAGCCAGTCCCATACTAGCTTAGATGTTTCCAGAGCACTCACACGGCCATACTGCCCTTTGGTCAGATGACCACAGATGATGTTCTTGGCAGTGGAGTCCAGTTGAACGAACTTCTTGACATCAGCAGCGGTGACACCTTCACCAGCCTTGGGGACACCATTCTTGACGACATACCAGAGGTCGACATCAATGACTTCAAGATGCATGTGCATCTTCTGCTTCCAGTAGGGATATTCAGTTCCATCAAAGACTGGGCACGCAGCGGAGACTTTGATTATCCCTGCAGTCGACATAGCTAAAACTCCAGGTGGTTAAACTGAATCACACAGAACAAGGGAGTACCTTGCTCTGATACCAATTGAAAGTGCTAGTGATCGACTAGAGGGGGGTGAATAGGCGATTTTTATGAAAGTCCTCAAAACATGGAAGTTTTGAAGACAAATGATAGAAATAAACCTATTACCATGCAGCGGAAGGTAGACTACACTAAGCTAGCCATAGTCAAGTATTCAATGAAATGAAAGCATAAAGACTAATAGCAGCTAGGCAGTATAGATAAGGATGGAAGATAGTATGAAGCCAATCAGAACAAGCAGTCACACAGTGAAGACAAATAACTAATGCAAACATGCAATGACTTCACAATGACCAATCAACACATAAAGAGATGGGAAGGATAGAACCAGTGGCTCGTTGAAGACAATGATTTGTTGGACCAGTTCTAGTTGCTGTGACAACTGTATGTCTGGTTAGGGAGGCTGAGATTCAACTCAGAAGACCGTGTCTTCACCTTATTCCCCTTGAGCTAAGGACACCCAGTCCTCGCCCAATCACTCTATTAAGTCTTCAAGGTAGACTATCAAACCTTCACAGACTTTGTTCACCGGCGATCCACAATGACTCTTGGATGCTCAGAACGCGACGCCTGACCGGCTAGAGGATTCACAGTCCTCAAGTGTAATATGTCTTCAGATCACACAGACAGGAAGACTTAAGTGATGCCTAACACTCTTTGGCTCTGGGTGTTTAGGGCTTTGTCCTCGCAAGGAATTCTCTCTCAAAGGCTTCGAGGTGGGTTGCTCTCAAACGACAAAAGTCGTACACTAACTCTAAGCAGCCAACCATTTATGGTTGTAGGGGGTGGGCTATTTATAGCCACTAGGAAACCCGACCTGATTTGTCCGAAATGACCCTCGGTCACTAAGGAACTGACACGTGTTCCAATGGTCAGATTTCAAAAACACACGACAACTTTACATGGGCTACAAGCAAAGCTGACTTATCCAGCTCTGGATAAGATTTTCTCTCATTGTCTTCGCTTGAAGACATAGGATTTTGGTTAAGCATCACTTCAGTCATTCTGACTGGTTCACTTGGACCCCACTTAACAGTACGGTGGTTCCTATGACTCAACAAAGAAGAAAAAGAACGAGGAAACAACTAAGTCTTCACGCTCCATAGTCTTCACGCAATGTCTTCTCTTGTCATAGTCTTCAATGTGAATGTCTTCACATACCACCTTTGACTACAATGTCTTCATACATTTTTAGGGGCCATCTCTTGTAGGAAAATCGAATCAATGAGGGACTTCTACCTGTGTTATCCTGCAATTCTCACAAACACATTAGTCCCTCAACCAGGTTTGTCGTCAATACTCCAAAACCAACTAGAGGAGGCACTAGATGCACTTACATAAACGTAAGGCTGACGAGTTTGTGGCTAACACCAATATGCAGGGCAACAATCAACGACGCAAGGGGAGGCCACCTCCTCGGTCTGGCGGGTCAGGTCCCACCCTTGAGCAGCTGCTAAACGAACCTTGTCCAAGACACGGCACCCAGGAGAAGCCGACTACCCATCTGTGGAGAGACTGTACGATCATGCAGGCTTTTAGGAATTCTAACATATTCGATGGTAACCACGGACCTGGCGGCAGTTCAGGTGGTGGCGGATTTCATGGCCCGGGCGCCGTCTTAGGCGATGGCGGTTTTCATGGTCAAGGCCATCCGGGTAGTCAAGGCGGCTATAATCAGCAATTCGGCCAGGGCAATCAGCAACAGCAGCAACAGTCCGGGTATCAGAGTAACCCAAAATAGCTGAACAGTGGGCAGTACCACATGTTTACCCCCAGTTTGTGCAAGAGGGATCAGAAGCTTCATAAGAGGGTTGTAAATGCTGTTGAGCCTGCGGTTCTGCGTTATTTGAGATGGTCTGAACAGCCTATTGTGTGGAGTAGGGAGGATCACCCACCCCGGGTTGATAATCCGGTCATCTGGCTTTGGTGGTGGTGCCTCAGGTTGGTGGATATAAGTTCACTAAAGTGCTCATGGACGGAGGCAGTAGCATCAACATCCTCTATTATGAGACGTTCCGTCGCATGGGGTTAACTGATAAGAGTCCTAAAACATCCAACACTGTTTTTCATGGGGTAGTGCCTGGTAAGTCGGCGTACCCAATTGGTAAGATTGAGCTGGAAGTAGCCTTTGGAGATGAGTATGATTCTAGGGCTGAGAAGTTAACCTTTAAAGTGGTTAAGATCAAAAGCCCATATCACGCTCTGTTTGGACGGCCGGCTTATGCTAAGTTCATAGCTCGGCCGTGTTATGTGTATCTACAGCACAAAATGCCGGGTTATAAAGGCACTATCATAGTACATGGAAGCTAGAAAATAGCCTTGGAATGTGAAGAAGGTGATGCCGCTTATGCCGAGTCTGTTTGTGCAACCGAGGAATTGAAGTTTTATAAGGATAATGTTGACCCGGCAGACATGACATCTTTGAAGAAGCCAACTACGGAGCATGAGCCGGCATTGAAATTCAAATTAGCTGACGACACCAGGATGATTGATTTCGTGCCTGGCGACTCATCCAAACAGTTCATTATTAGTGCTAACTTGGATCCAAAATAGGAAAGCACGCTCATCGAGTTCATCCGTGAGAACCGGGACCTCTTTGCATGGAAGCCTTCTGACATGCCGGGTGTACCGAGAGAACTCGCTAAGCACACTCTCAATATTGATCCAAAGTTTAAGCCGGTTCGGCAATTTCTTTGGCGGTTTAACAAGGAAAGGTGCAAGGCTATCGGAGAAGAGGTGGCCCAGCTCTTGGCGGCCGGGTTCATTGTTGAAGTTTTTCATCCAAAGTCGTTGGCTAACCCGGTGCTTGTGCTTAAAAAGAACAGCACCTGGCGCATGTGTGTGGATTACACAAATTTGAACAAGGCTTGTCCGGCTGACCCTTTGCTCTCCCTCGTATTGATCAAATCATTGATGCTACGGCGGGTTGTGAGCGTTTGAGTTTTTTGGATGCTTATTCTAGTTATCATCAGATTAAGATGGCAGTTAAGGACCGGGAGAAGACAACTTTCATCACTCTATTTGGAGCCTTCTGCTATGTGTCTATGCCTTTTGGGCTTAAGAGCGCCTAGGCGAGTTATCAGCGGTGTGTGCAGCATTGTCTTCATGACCAGATTGGGCGTAATGTTCATGCTTATGTGGATGATATAGTGGTAAAATCCAGAGCAAAGGAAACTCTGGTAGATGATCTAAAGGAGACTTTTGATAACCTCCCGGTCTACAAGATGATGCTTAACCCGGCAAAATGTGTGTTTGGGGTCCCCGCTGGCAAGCTTTTGGGTTTTTTGGTGTCTAACTGAGGCATTGAGGCTAACCCAGAGAAGATTATGGCAATAACATCTTTGGCTAAACCAGCGTGTATCAATGACGTTCAAAGGCTGGCGGTCGGGTTGCAGCTTTAAGCCGGTTCATAAGCCAGTTAGGTGAGAAGGCTATGCCATTGTATCAAATGGCGAAAAAGATGGATGAGTTTGTGTGGAGTGAAGCAGCCAACTCCGCCTTTGAAGATTTGAAAAGACAGCTTGCTGAGCCGCCAGTTCTTGCTGCCCCCATTGAGAAGGAGCCGCTATTGTTATATGTGGCTGCTAACTCACAAGCCGTCAGTGTGGCCATCGTTGTGGAACGCAAGGAGGCCGGCAAAGAACATCCGGTTCAACGGCCGGTTTACTACGTCAGTGAGGTGCTCATTGAATCCAAGCAAAGATACCTGCATTGGCAAAAGCTTGTTTATGGGGTGTTCATGGCAAGCCAGAAGCTTAAGCATTACTTCCAGGGTCATCCTATCACTGTGGTTAGCTCTGCTCCTTTAGGAGATATTATTCAGAATAGAGAAGCCACAGGACGAGTCGCCAAGTGGGCCATTGAGCTTGGGTCTCGTAATCTAAAGTAGGTGCCACGAACATCCATTAAGTCTCAAGCACTGGTGGACTTCATTAACGATTGGACGGAGCCACAGATACCTGAAGAAAAGCCAGAAAACACATATTGGACGATTCACTTTGATGGGTCCAGACAGTTGGAAGGCTCGGGGGCTGGAGTTGTTTTAACTTCTCCTCGAGGTGACAAGTTTTCTTATGTGTTGTGGTTAATGTTTCCTTGTACTAACAACAAAGCAGAATATGAGGCCTTACTCCATGGTCTTCGAATGGCTAAAGAGATGAGTCTAAGATGGGTACGGTGCCTTGGCGACTCAGATTTGGTGGCTCGGCAGGTGTCAGGAAAGTGGGACTCCAAAGACCCTCTCATGGTGGCTTATCACCGGGAAGTTGATGTTGTTGCTGGACATTTCAAAGGTTATCAGGTGGAGCACATTGATCGCGGAAAAATGAAGCGGCTGATGCTTTAAGCCAGTTGGGATCTCAGTGTAAGCCGGTGCCACCTCACACTTTTCTAAATGTTCTGCATAACCCCTTTGTCAAACTGCCTACAGAGGAAGATTTGGCCATTCTAGACCGGGAGGCACAATTAGTGGCGGCTCTTCATGTTATTCCAGATTGGACATTACCGTATTTGGCTTACATGACCCGGGGTGAGTTGCTAGAGGATGAGACCTTGGCTCGACAGATAACCCGGCGGTCTAAGTCAATGACAATTTCCAACGGTGAGTTGTATCATCGCAGTGTCACTGGAGCGTTTGAACGTTGTGTCTCTCCTGAAGAAGGTCAAGAAATTCTTCATGAGATCCATGAAGGGGATTGTGGTCATCACACCGGTTCAAAGTCTCTTGTGGCTAAAGCTTTTCGTCATGGTTTTTACTGGCTAATGGCTCACGCTGATGCAGAGGATCTGGTCAGTAGGTGTGATGGGTGTCAAAAATTTGCACGAGGAGCACACGTGCCGGCTCAAGAATTCTGGATGATTCCAATCACTTGGCCGTTTGCAGTCTGGGGGCTTGACATGGTTGGACCTTTTAAAAGATCCCAGGATAAAAAGACACATCTTTTGGTGGCAGTTGACAAATTTACAAAATGGGTTGAGGCAGAGCCGGTTAGTAAGTGTGATGCAGCCACGACGGTTCAATTCATGAAAAAGCTGATCTTTCATTTTGGTTTTCCACACAACATTATAACTGACAAATGGCACTAATCTGTCCAAAGGTGCTATGGAGGAGTTTTGTCAACGTGAGCATATCCGGCTTGATGTTTCGTCAATAGCTCACCCCCAATTCAATGGTCAAGCAGAGAGAGCAAATCAGGAAATCCTAAAAGGTCTCAAGCCCCGGCTTATGGTTCCTTTACAACGGACGCCGGGTTGTTGGGTAGAGGAATTACCCTCGGTGCTATGGAGTATCAATACTACTCCTAACAGGTCTACAGGTTATACACCTTTCTTCATGGTTTATGGAGCAGAAGCAGTCCTGCCTAGTGATATTTGTCATGACTCGCCCCGTGTGGTGGCTTACGTTGAAGCTAATAATGAACAAGCCCGACAAGATGCACTTGACTTGTTATATGAGGAGCGAGATTTAGCAGCAGCCAGGTCAACAATTTATCAACAGGACTTGCGTCGTTATCACAGCCGCCGTGTTAAGTCCAAAACCTTTCAAGAAGGTGACCTGGTGCTCTGGCTCATCCAGGATCTATCTGATGCACACAAGCTATCCTCTCCTTGGGAAGGACCCTTTGTGGTCAGCAGAACTTAAACAACGGGTCATATTACCTCATTGACGTTCGAGAGCATAGAGACTCACGTAAGTCGGGAGGAGGAGACACGCCGGCCGTGGAACATTGCTCAGCTTCAGCCATACTATACTTAAGCCACCGGCTCTCATCATGTACATACTTTGACATTGTATATATATTATGATAAGTAATAAAGCGGGACCTCTGTCCTTTTCCCCTTCAATGATCATATATTTTTATTATTCTCATTATTTAAAACGACCATTAGGGGGCTGATCGTATCCGAATCTAGTTTAACCCTCTTGGTCTGGCTCATGATCGTATTCGAATCTAGCCATAAACCTCATGGTCACTTGGGGGCTTCCTGTTCAAACATAGGTCGTATTCGAACCAAAGAGAACATAGCTGTCGTAACCCTCTTGATCGGCGCAAAGCCAGACTCGCTAGGGGGCTTCCTGATCGTATCCGAATCATAGCTTCACCCCTTTTGGGTCCTACTTGGATCATATTCGAATTAGGGTCGTTCAAAACCTCTCAAGGTCATTTGGGGGCTTCCTATTCAAACATAAGTCGTATTCGAACCAAAGAGAACATAGCTGTCGGTACCCTCTTGATCGGCGCAACGCCAAAGGCACCGGGGGCTATATGATCGTATTCGAATCTTAGCTTAACCTCTTTGGTCCGGTTTACTAATCATATTCGAATCAGAAGCCTCCAGTTTTCTAAATGTTTAATTTACATTGTCTGAGGCCTAGTGTCTTGTCTTACTGTTTTTTATCATCTCAAATCTAACTGTCAGTATGGTTTCAAATTAAACCAGCTCGGTTATTTGACAATGAGTCGCCAATGCATAATAGTCATCATACATGGAAGTATTGACTTCTAAAAAAGATTGGGTTATCAACCTCATCCTCCGGGTCATGTAAACCGGCAGTCCAGATTCAAACAACACATTTTTCCATCTTTTACAAGAACAGAGTTAAAACATTACATATGCAATCACGGATGTAATGCATATATATATATATATATATATATATATATATATTGACATCATGGACAAAGAGTCATATGCAACATTTTATGCACGATGGCATAGCCAAAACATGCAGATTTCAAACTAACCTATTACAAGGCTTTGAGAGCCCAAAAGGTTAGGCTGTTTTCTCTCTTAAACAGATCTTAAGCTAAAGACAAGATTATTCAGATGTATATGACTCCTCCCTCGCCGGTTCACCTCCCTCCACTGGTTGGAAGCTGGGATTGGACCAGTCAAAGCCGTTCAGAGCAATGAAATCCGCTTCATCGTCAATGAAGCCGGCGGGGTCGACTTCCGGGGCAAAAGTATGTTGGCGAACCGGCGGGATAAGGTCTGTCACTTTATAAGAGGGAGTCGCCAAATTCTTATTCTCCATATCAAAACCCGGCTGCTATTTGTCGATGTTGGTCTCCTCATCAAGAATGGTACCCTGAGGATGAACTCCCCTCACACAAGCAATAAAGTCATCTTGCTCAAATGGAGTCCCGTCTTCCTTCACGGTAGGATACCCCTTAGCCACGTCCACCGGGTCTAAATCCGGCACCCAGGCTTTGGAGCGGCTCAGGGCAATCAGGGCTCTGGCTTTGGCACAAGATCGTTTGACCTCTTGAAATCTGGCGGGTAAGATCGATAATTTCTTCAAAACACCACTCAAACGGTTGGGTCCTTGGTTGGCAGGGGAGATAGTAGAAAGTGCTCGTTGATCACCAGTGTATAGTTGCTCTACCAAGGTATAAACCGCCTTCAGTTTTGTCACACTATCTTGACTCAGATTTTTACTTCGTGGACCTGTGAGTGTTTTTTAACAAAGGCTCAGCAGGCGGCTTATATTCCTGATCAAAATAAAGTGTAAGTGATTAATGCAAATGACTCACTGAAGATGGTGGAGACCATTTGAGACACATGGTTTTTTAAGCCGGTGGGCTCCGTGGTAACCTCCTCAAGAGCCACCTCTGCTATCTAGGTGCATTCTATCAGCAAGGTCTTTTCATCGGCCGAGGATTTCTTCTTTTCAGTCAAACTGGTCTTCAATTTTTCAGTTTCAGAGAGACTCAATTGAAGTTTAGAGTTAGCAGTCTTTATTTATACCTCTTGATCCGCCAGCCGGGTCTTTGCATCCATCAATTGAGAGCCCAATTCAGTTAGGGCGGTCTACAAACATGCACAGGTGTGTCAAGATTTAATTAAAGATTATAATGATTAAAGTCCCAGGTGCTTTGCAAACGCAATAGCACTTGGCACTTGGGGGCTAATGTTTGTCAAAGCAATTTTTTATGCAACATGATTCTTCTATGCTTCAAGTCCCAAGTGTTTTACAAAGTAACAAGACTTGGCACTTGGGGGATAATGCATGATATTAAGAAAGTTTTTTCAAGATGAGCTGGATCACATTACTTATTTGGACTGATCTAAGACAGTTATGAAGTTAAGTACCGGCTCATTTATGATAAATTGAGCCGGCCCTTGGGGACTACATGTGAAGTTTATACTAACCTGTTGGACTTAGGAACAATCTAAAGACAAGGTATCAACCTACATCATAGATCTACAGATCATTCAGGTTCATCATAATCTGAAGACTTGGGGGCTGGCAGAGTGTATATAAACCGGAGAACATACCTCATATTTCAGTTGCAATTGCTTGACCATCTCAATTTCTGAGTCATGGCTAGAATGCACATGACTGAGATAGCCGGACAGCACGTCACTAATGTTCAGGTGAGCGTAGTGAGAGATATCAAACCTTACTTTCTGCCTTTCCAAGACCTCCTGTTTGGCAGAATGCCTGGCCAGCATAGTCGGATTACCCTACTCAACGAATCTGCTGCCAGTGATCAGAATGTCATGGTAAGAAGACGCTAGCGAGTTAGCCGAACTGGACTGTCTGAGGGTGGATGGATCGACAATAGTTCCGTCAGCTGACAGCTCAGGAGGGTCCAATTGAGCATGGACAGCCAGATCTTCTAGCGCTTCAGATTGAGCGGGAGGAGTTGATGTTGCCGATTCAGGTACAGGATTTTTTGGGTCTTCTACCGGTTTAATCACTTTGGCTTTCTTGGACTTCGCTTGACCACTAAGAAATATTTTTATGAGACAGTTAGTATAATGATGCAGTTTTAAAGATGGAGAGGAAAGATGATTTTCCTTACCGAGGGGCAGTCTTGAAAGCTGGAAATTGAGTCTGGGAGGAGTCGCCAGAAGAGCGAGAAACCTCCTGCAAAGGTAAAATAAAGTAAAGAATATAACTAAATAGATTCATGGATAAAAACAAAGGACAAAGGTGAAACAAACCTCATTCTCGCATTTTCGAGGAGTTTTTTGTAAGTCGGAAGGTGGTTCATCATCATCATTAGTCCGGGCCTGATGACGGCTCTCATGTTGCTGTTTTTTCAAAAGAAAATGAGGATCCAAATAAGCCAAAGGGTGTGAAAACCTTTCTTTCCAGGTTACCAGTCGAAGTTTCTGTCTCCGTAAAGGGGTCGAGTCGGAGGAAATAGTTACCTCTTCTTCCACGGCCCGGCTGGCCCCCGTGTCGTCCTGGCAATAGTCAGTGTCAATAAGATAGTTGAAAAATTGGCCAAGGGAGTCAAGGGATACCTCCGACCCAGAAACATCATCCAGCTAGAACATGTCATATGCAATCTTCTTCTTCTTGGGCTTCCGGGTCGTTCTCCTGGCGACTATGGCAGCGGCTCTAGCCTTCTTGGCAGCTTCATGATCATACTTGGCCTTCCAGAAGTCAGATTTGGCCTATAAACAAATAAACAGGTTAAAAGGTCATGCAAGTATTTAAACTACTGAGGAAAACACAAAAAGAGAAAGAGGTCAGGGGTTTTCACCTCTGGTGCCGGGTTAAGTTTGCAGAAGGGGTTTAATCCAACCTTACTACAGTCCTCGTATTTGCTGTTCACAAGGATGGTTGACATTGCAACAATGTCTTCTTCAGTCAATTGAACAGAGCTATAACACAGAGAGTCATCTGGGCCTCCGCCATATTTATACATCTGCTTGGATCGGCGGCTTAGAGGGATGACCCGCCACAAGATCCAGCAATGGATCAAGTCAACTCCGGTTAAGCCATTTCCCAATAAAGCTTGAATCCTTTTGATAGATGGGATAAGCTTCTTGCATTCAGCAGTAGTAAGTTTGTCAGGGAGTACAAACTTGGAATCAAGATGCTCCACACGATAACCCGACATTGGTTTTTCATCAGCTGGTGATGTATCTTGGCAGTAGAACCAGGTTTGGTTCCAGTCTTTTGGATGGCTTGGTAAGACCACTAAAGGAAAAACGGCACCCTATCGGCGTTGAATTGAAATTCCGCCAAGTTCCAAGATGAGGCCATTGGTGCACTCATTCTAGCGGTTCAAGTAAAAGTACTCTCTGAAGAGCTCCACAGTCGGTTCTTCTTGAAGATATACCTCACAACGAACTTGAAAATTGTAGATATTGGATATAGAGTTGGGCCCAATATCCTGTGGATGAAGCTTGAAAAATGCAAAACGTCTCAGAAGAACTTTGAGCCGGGTGGTGAGAAGCCCTGGTTCATGTGATCAGTGAAAACGATAACTTCACCGTCTTTGGGATGAGGTCGTTCGTCGTCTGGGTTAGGAGCACGATAAGACATAACGTTTTTCTCTAGCAAAAATCCAATGGTGACAAATTCTTTCAAGGTATCCTCAGTAACTATGGAAGGCACCCAGTTGCAGACAGTTGGAGCTTTTGACGGCATGATGAAGAAAGGGCAAGCTGAAAAGAAAGTAATTTGCTGGTTCAATTTATAGATGGAATTACAGGTTCATGATTATAGTACAGATGAGTAATGGTGGCTTAAGTAAGGGCTAATGTCATGTAAAGGAAAAATGAGCCGGAGTCATAAGCCGCCATGACTAAAAGGTATTCGAAGGTTGCCAGAATCAAAATTGGCTAAGTGTTGAGACAAACAAGTTTCCTGAGCTGCGGCTATTATACTGGATCAAAATGGTTCGGAAAAAAAAATAAAGTTAGACCTAAAAAACGAGCACAGAGGAGTTCGTCAGTTCTAAAGAGGCATTCATACAAGAGAAGGGGATCTGCTAGCGTCTAAAGTGGATGAGAAACAGCTACTGCATAAGTTCTGCACCACGTTTAGATCAAAAGAGGGCGTGGTAGAGAAGTTACGACGAATCTATGACAAACAACGAAGAACACAGGAAAGAGAACTCGTGAACCCTAATGCAGATTTAAGGGGAGAAAAGGGCAAGAGTTTACGGATGTGCAACTGCTGTGGAGGATCGTCGCTGTTCTCTGGACGAACTCAGGGCGATGTAGCGGCCAACGTTGAGGAAGACGGTGAGCGATGCGGCGCCGACAAAGCTCGAGAGGCAGAGTGGTGGCGATGAGAGGAAGAATAAGAAAGAGGAAGGACTGGCCGAGCCTATTTATAGGGGGATAAGTGAACGGGCAGACGTGAAAATCGAGTAAGACCGAAGTAATGATTATCCAGCTAAATGGACGCCTCAATTTTCGGGAAACATTTAAGATAGGGATCCGTTGAAGATGACGTCGTGGCGTTTTTCCAAATTTTCTGAAGATGGCATCATGGCGGGTTACAGAGCATTTACAAACAGCAGAAGATGGATTTCGACTAAGTGTTGAAGGTTGACAAGAACAAAGTTCAAATCAACCCGGGGCATAATTTTGGGAATATGATTACCAGGAATGACCCGTCCAGGAGGGGCCGGGTCAATCCTAATGGCGGGTTACTAAAAGAAGCTCAGCGAATATACAAGGCGATAGTTTATTATAAGACTTGTAGTAGGCCCAAGCCCAGGGGCGACTTAAGGCCCATAATTGTAAACCGCCATGTATAAGAAAGACTTGTAAAGAAATTCATGTAAGAGAAGTCATCGAGCCGGACACGTTATATGAGCCAGCTGGGACTCTGTAGGCCGCCAGGTGTCAACCCGTGTATATAAGGGGACGACCCGGTGGCGGCTTAGGGCAAGAAACAACAGATCGAGAAGCCAAGCTAGCATATTTCGCTCCTTGGTCATCGAAACCTAGCAATACCACAACAACTGGACTAGGCTTTACCTTCACCGCAAGGGGCCGAACCAGTATAAACCACTCGTGTCCTTTGTCCCGATTAACCCCTTTAAGCTTCCTAGTTGCGATGGCTCCATGACTAAGTCCTTTCACTAGGACATCTGCCGTGACAATTGCACAACAACCTCCGTGTGTGAAACGACATACGTACACTGCATTCTCCCGCCTTATTTTTTTACACGGCCATATTAGACCAAATAGAAGTACCGTGCTAAATTTTGGAATTATTCCGGGTTCGTTTGTCCTTTTTATACATTAATTGAGTTTCTAGGCATTTAATGTGCATAATTCAAACTTGAACTACAAGCACATGCTCTAGTGCATGAAAGTTGTTTGAAAAATCACATGTGTGTCCTTGGGTGAATTTCTAGGTCCCGTGCAAGAGATAGGAGTGAAATTTAAACATCTGGGCGTCGTGGGTCAGCTAGAAAGATTGAGAAACTTGGTTTTTTAATTCCTGTAATTCCAACACACGCCTGAAAATCAGGAAACTTGGCATGGACTCATGACATGGCAGCAACATGTTGTGGTAATTTTTCTGTCCGATTTGCGAAGGCCCGCACATTAACAATCAACAAAGTCATTTTGGAACAAGTGCTATCACGTTACAAATCAGAAACGCAAGTATTATTGAAACCGTGGGTGTTCGACTTACCATTTACGTGCAGCCACGCGTCCCATTTTTTTATTGTCTAGGAGGTGCCGTGCGGGGTAGCTATTTGAGTATGGGAGGCGTGCGATCAGACCCCTGCGCATGCTCATTGGGAGGAGAGCCCTTTGAGCGCTACCTGCCGCGCACCTCCCTCCCAACGTCTCCATTAATGGCGCCCGAGCACCTATTCTACAGCGTGGCTATATGTCTCACTGGACTGAGATTTAAGAGAGAAAAATGAAAATCTAAAAAGAAAGTTTTGCATGGATCTTGATGTAAGATCCGACGGACCTATATAGCATCTACTGCGACTTATAGCAAGCATGATGAATATAAGGACGATGACAGTGGATAATAATTGTCTTACATATTTAGAAACATAACTAAAAAAGCCACATGCGGCAACGCCTGAAATACACAAGGGCAAAAGAAGAAGGAAGACAACGATCTAGCTTGCTGATCTCTACTTTCTTGATGCGTTGTTGCAGGCCACGGGAACTAGTCTCCGCGGCGAGCGGCGGCGACCTCTTTCTTGTCCTCATAATGCTTCTTGAGAGCATCCACGGATTCCTCCACCAGCCTTCTGCACTCGATGCGCGGCTTGTTATTCTCGTCCATAAGTTTCTCGACTATGATGTCGGTCCTCTTCAACAAGGCAGTGGTCTGCTCCTGATGCTCTGCACTTCCGACGATCTTCGCCCTCAGTAGGTCACGCTCGGCCTAGAGTTTTGCATTGCTCTCATATAGTTGCCGAATGACGTCGGTAGACTGTTCAAACGAGGCTTACAGGTCATCCTACAACCTCGCCCACCTTGAGATCTGATCCATCTACATATGGACGAGGGCACGCATGCGCCTGTAAGAGTCCTCGCCTGCCTATGAGGCATTTTCCCAGGCCGCCGCGGCAAGGGAGGACATCTCTGCTGCATTCGAGGCGTGGCGGGACATCTCTTCTACTTCTACGGCGCGGCCGGACCAGTCTGCGGCATCGACGATGTGACATGTCCTGCGTGCTGCTTCGGCGGCGCGGCGGGACCTCTCTGCTGCTACGACCGTGCGGCGGGACATGTTGGCTGTTATCGCGGTGAGGCGGGACATCTCTTGTGCTCCCGCTTCTAGGCTCGCCTCTCCCTGGTGGCAATCTCTCGACCCAGAACTCACGCTGGCCATGGCGGGCGCAAGGGAACGATGATGAATGACTTGTTTGTTTTTTTACTTTTTGTGGGTTTGGAGTTGAGGAGGAATGTGCAGTCATCTTGGAGTAGTAGTATTTATAACCGCGTAGTAATACACTCCTAAGTGGGAAACCGTTTAGGTTTTGATCGGTGTGAATAGGTTTGCCATTTGGAATGTGACGGGACGCATGCTCAAAATTTACTGACGGTTATAAGTGCGGCACTATTCCCGGAAGGCGTAACGTGGGCACGTCCGCCTTATCGGCCTCGTACATGGCGTTTGCACCATAGGGTGCACCGCAATAGGCAATGTTAGCACACGTCTTTTAATTAGAATGGGTGCACCCTTCTAGCGCACACATGTTGATCTATCTAACTGTTTCAGTTTGTTGTGGCTAATCGCAAACGGTTCATCCATGAGAAGTGTGTGCCATCAATCGCAGACACTTTGATCTGGCTTACCCTTTTCTGTTATGCTGCCTAATCGCAAACAGTTAATCCTTCTGAAGCATATGCCCTCAATCACACACACCTTGATCTGGCTGACCATTTCTTTTGTGTTGCCTAATCACAAACAATTCATCCGAGTGAATTGTATGCTGTATATCGCACACACCTTCATCTGGCTGCCTGTTTCTTTTGTGTTGCCTAATCAGAAACAGTTCATCCGAGTGAACCATATGCTTTATATCACACACGCCTTCATCAGGCTGCCCATTTCTTTTGTTCCGCCTCATCGCAAAAAGTTCATTGGACTGAACCGTATGTCCTGGATCGCACAAGCAACTAAAATCTGAACCGTGTTTGACGCATCCTCCATCGCAAATGTTTTCACCTTTTTGATAGTTTTCATACAGCACCATTTGTGATTATGGCATCACACATAGTTTCTCAAAGGGTCTCTGATCATAGAGTCACATTATCAGCATCCTACAGTAGTGAACTCCTATGGCTCCTGACGGTTGTCATACTCATTGACATGCAAGTTGTGATTCCTATTACAAGAACATACACTACTGCAGGATCCTGCTAACGCGACACTACGATTAGAGACCCTTCGACGAAACTGTGTGCGATGCAATAATCGCAAACGGTGGTGTAAAAGAACCATCAAAGGTGCAAAACGTTTGCGATGGCGGAGACATCAAACACGGTTCAGATTTTAGTTGTGTGTGCAATCCAGGGCATACGGTTCAGTCCAATGAACTATTTGCGATGAGGCAGAACAAAAGAAAGGGGCAGCCTGATGAAGGCGTGTGCGATATAGAGCATACGGTTCACTCGGATGAACTGTTTGTGATTAGGCAACACAAAAGAAACGGTCAGCCAGATCAAGGTTTGTGTGATTGAGGGCATACGCTTCAGAAGGATTAACTGTTTACGATTACGCAATAGAACAGAAACGGGTCAGCCAAATCAAAGTGTCTATGATTGATGGCATACACTTCACATGGATGAACTGTTTGCGACTAGCCACAAGAAACTGAAATAGTTAGATAGATCAATGTGTGTGCGCTAGACGGGCACACACATTCTAATTAAAAGAAGGATGCGAGATGTAAATAACGAGCGCGCGTGGTTGTTAGAACAAGACGTGTGCTGACATTGCCTATTGCGGTGCACCCTATGGTGCAAACGCCACGTACACGGCCGAGAAGGCATACGTGCTCAGGTTACGCCTTCCGGGAATAGTGTCGCACTTATAACCGTCAGTAAATTTTGAGCATGCATCCCGTCACAATATTTTTAGAAGAACAGGGCCCGTCACATTCCAAATTGCAAACCTGTTCACACCAATCAAAACCTAAAATGTTTCCCATTTAGGAGCATATGACTACACGGTTATAAATACTACTACTCCAAGATGACTGCACATTCCTCCTCAACTCCTCATCCACAAAAAGTCAAAAACAAACAAGTCATTCATCATCATTCCCTTGCGTCCGCCATGGCCAGCGTGAGTTCTAGGTCGAGAGATTGCCACCAAGGAGACGCGAGCCTGGAAGCGGAAGCACGAGAGATGTCCCGCCTCGCCGCGAAAGCAGCCAACATGTCTTGCCGCACGACCATAGCAGCAGAGAGGTCCCGCCGCGCCATCGATGCAACAGACTGGTCCGGCCACGCCACGGAAGCAGAAGAGATGTCCCGCCGCACTGCGAATGCAGCAGAGATGTCCTCCCGTGCCACGGAGGCCTGGGAAAATATCTCGTGGGCAAGCAAGGAATCTTACAGGCACATGCGTCCCCTCATCCTTAGGTAGATGGATCAGATATCTAGGTGGGCAATGTTGCAGGATGACCTAAAATCCTCGTTTGAACAGTCTACCCCATCATCTGGCAACTAAATCAGAGCAATGCAAAGCTCCAGGCCATGCGCGACCTGCTGAGGGCGAAGATCGTTGAAAGTGCGGAGCAGCTGGAGCAGACCACTGCCTTGTTGAAGAGGACTGGCATCATCGTCGAGAAACTTATGGAAAAGAATGCCATGCTGCGCATCGAACGCAGGAGGCTAGTGGAGGAATCCAAGGATGCTCTCAAGCAGTATCTGGAGGACAAGAAAGAGCTCGCCGCTGCTCGCCGCAGAGACTAGTTCCCGCGGCCTACAGCAACGCATCAAGAAAGTAGAGATCACCGAGCCAGATCGTTGTCTTCCTTCTTCTTTTGCCCTTGTGTATTTTGGGCGTTGCCGCATGTGGATTTTTTTAATTATGTTTCTAAATATGTAAGACAATTATTATCCATTGTCATCGTCCTTATTGTAACGTCCCAAGACCGATGCGCCGTGTCATTCAGTTATTCGTTGTTGTTGCCGTGTCATTCGCTTGCGTGTTGCATCTTTCCATGTCATCGTGTGCATTGCATCTCTCATGTTTTCAAAACTTGCATTCGTCCGGGTCCCCCAGTTCCTTTCGTTGTCCGTGCTGAGCCTAGACACACTCGCACGCGCCCGCGGCACATCCAAAATATTATTTTATTAGTGGCCAAAAATGTTCTCGGAATGGGTTGAAAGTTGGCATGCGGTCTTGTTATGTTCTAGGTAGACCACCTGCCAAGTTTCATCGCGTTCGGAGTCCGTTTGATGCCCCAACGAAGAACTATAGCGGCAATATAGCCGGTCAAACGTCGGACGTTTTCAGTCTCCAGAAACGGTTGCCGGGTTGCATTCCTCCTCTCTCTTCTCAGTCCACTACCACTCACCGCCAGGCCCTACCTAACCTCTCTCGTCAGCCCACGACCCTCCTCGTGCGCGCGTCCGAAAGCTGTCCCGGACCCGACCCGGGCAGTCATCACCGTTGGGTCTGGATCATCCCCAAACGTCTACAAACCATCTCTGTTTTGTTAATTGGGCTCCTAGCCTATTTTTTCCTGACCGTCCAATTTTAATCGTAGGGACGAGATAGCCCTACCCTTATCCCTACCTATATATATATATAGTCTAACCCTAGCCCTATCCCATCCATCCATCAAATCCTCCCCGCCGCCGCCACCCACTCTTCCTTGTTCCTAGGGATCTTGCCTGATCCTCTCGATCGAGCCACCAGACCAGCCTCCTTTCTCGTTATCCCCATCGGGCCAACCACCTCTCTGGCCTCGATCCACCCCGATCCAACCACATCTCGCAGCCACCCACCAATCCAACTCCACCCTGTCGTAGCGCCAAATTAGCCAGCCGCAGCGCCTCCCTGCTCGATCCTGTGCTCGAGGCACTTGAGCACCTCATGCTTCTCCTCGTCGCCCTCAACCCCGCCTCGACTAGCCGGTGAGCCATCGGCCTTGGAGACCACCGCGACCACCTAAGACCCTGTTCGCCCGAGCACCGGCTCGATCCACCGCTTCAGCACACCCGTCGACCATTGCTGCAACTAGGACGGAGCTCCGTCGCCCTTCTTTTCCTCCTTCCCCGTGTTTTCCTCTCTCTCTCTCTTGCTCTCACATCACTCCCTCTGTCTTGGTTCGTCAACAGGAGGAGCCCCGCCGCCAGCGACCTTCTCTGTGCCGTTCCCGTCATCTAGGCCCCGTTCCCGTCGTCTAGACCCCTCCGCCCAGCCAAGTACCTCGCCAGAGCACCATGGTGTCCGCTCGTTTCCTCTGCTTCATCACCGCCATGGGTCACCAGTGCCTTCGACCTCCCCGTCGCACCGTTTTTCGCCGGAGTCCTAAGCAACGCTAGGCCGCCGCTGCGTCCTCTATGTTGTGGCCGCGCCAAGGCTTCTGTTTCCTCTGCGTTGACCACGCCAGCTCCCCTGCATCGCTCAGTCCCCACTTCAGGAATGAGATGATGAGTGCTCAGAAACCACACTAACCGCATTGGTCAGATCCGGTCGGCCCGCGATGATTCCCCGTCGGCCCTGTGCGCCTCCTCTCTGGCCCAGCTACAGTTTCGGCCTGCTAGGCCCGATGTGAGCAGCTCCTCTAGCCTTTCAGTTCCGGCCCGCATCTAGTTTTTTCCCTGCTACGTTTTTGCTAATTATTCCAGAGAGCACAGTTTTACAGAAAACCCCTTAAGTTTCAGGCATTTAATAACTCTCATACCGTGCATCCAAATTAAACAAACCTTATATGGAAAATGACTAGAATTTCATCTAGTTTTGTAATATGCCACTTTCATCCATGTTTGAAATGTTTAAACTACTATTTGCATTAATTTACTTAAATGTCATGCTAAAATGATTTAATTCATAACGAAATAACCGTATCTCCAAACCTAACAAACTTTATATGTAAATGGGGTAGAAAAATGCTTAGTTTAACATGGTGGCGTTGCTTTGCATGTTTAACAACTCTAAAATATGGTTTAGGGCAGAACAGTACCAAACCTAAAATATTGCACATGAGTATTTTCTGGACTTGTTGCTTGTTGTCCCAGCCTCATTTAAACTTGCCTAGATGTGTAGTTTACTCATGCTTCACTGCTTGCCATACTAATCAAAATTTAATATTGTTGAGTACATAAACGAGAGAGAACTAAATAAGTCGTGTGGTGTTTCGTCAATATGCAACTCGTTGCATATTGATCTTCATTTAACTTGTAGTTTTCTTTGTGCACTTTGCCATGCCATGCTTCATTAAACCAGACATGCATCATACTTGGTTGTGCATCATGCCATGTTTATGTGATGGTTGTTTACCATGTTGTTTTCTTCTTTCTGGTGTTTCTTCTTCGGGTTAGTTCCGATAACGTCGCGTTTGTGAGGATCCGTTCGATTACGTCCAGTTGTCTTCTTCATGGACTCGTTCTTCTTCCTTGCGGTATCTTAGGAAAGATGACCATACCCTCGAAATCACTTCTATCATTGCTTTCCAATTGTTCACTCTATTGCTATGTCATGACACCTACCATTTGCTATATCATGCCTCCCATATTGTCATGTCAAGCCTCTAACCCACCTTCCTAGCAAACCGTTGTTTGGCTAGGTTACCGCGTTTGCTCAACCCCTCTTATAGCGTTGCTAGTTGCAGGTGAAGATGAAGTTTGTTCCGTGTTGGAACATGGATTTGGTTGGGATGTCATTATTATATCTTATTTACATTAATGCATCTATATACTTGGTAAAGGGTGGAAGGCTCGGCCTTATGCCTGGTGTTTTATTGCACTCTTGCCGCCCTAGTTTCCGTCATACCGGTGTTATGTTCCTTGATTTTGCGTCCCTTACGCTGTTGGGTGTTATGGGAAGCCCTTGACATTTTGCTTTGAATAAAACTCCTCCAGCAAGGCCCATCCTTGGTTTTACCATTTGCCTCACCACCACCTGCCCTTCCCTTAGATTGGCCAACCAGAGGGTCATCTTTATTTTAACCCCCCCCCGGGCAGTGCTTCTCTAAGTGTTGGTCCGAACTAGAGCCCCTTGCAGCGCCCCCTCGGGGAAAATTGAGGGCTGGTTTTAGTTGTATGGATTGCTCATCCGGTGTTGCCCTGAGAACGAGATATGTGCAGCTCCTATCGGGATGTCGGCACATCAGGTGGCTTTGCTGGTCTTGTTTTACCATTGTCGAAATGTCTTGTAACCGGGATTCTGAGTCTGATCGGGTCTTCCTGGGAGAAGGAATATCCTTCGTTGACCGTGAGAGCTTGTGATGGGCTAGGTTGGGACACCCCTGCAGGGTTTGAAATTTTGAAACTCGTGCCCGCGGTTATGTTGTAGATGGGAATTTGTTAATGTCTAGGTGTAGAGAACTTGACACTTAACTTAATTAAAATGCATCAACCACGTGTGTAGCCGTGATGGTCTCTTATCGGCGGAGTTCGGAAGCGAACATGGTTTTTGTGTTATGGTTGTGCGTAAGTTGTTTCATGATCACTTCTAGCTCACGACCGTTGATTTGCTTCTCTTCTCGCTCTTATTTGCGTATGTTATCCACCATATATGCTAGTGCTTGCTACAGCTCCACCTCACTACCCTTTCCTACCCATAAGCTTAAATAATCTTGATCTCGCGGGTGTGAGATTGCTGAGTCCTCGTGGCTCACAGATACTTCCAAACAGTTGGAGGTGCCGATGATACCAGCGCAGATGACACAACTGAGCTCAAGTGGGAGCTCAATGAAGATCGTGTTCGTTGTGTTGTTTCATTTCCTGTTGATCAGTAGTGGAGTCCAGTTGGGACGATCGGGGATCTAGCATTTGGGGGTTGTGTTCTTTTATTTTGGTTCCATAGTTGGACCTTTGATTATATTCTGGATGATGTATGTTTAACTTGTATTTGAGTGAAGTGGCAATTGTAAGCCAACTCTTTATCCCTTTCTTATTCAGTACATGTGATGTGTGAAGATTACCCCTCTTGCGACATGCCTACCATGCGACTATGCCTCTAAGTCGTGCACCTACACGTGGGAGATATAGCCGCATTGTGGGTGTTACAAGTTGGTAATCAGAGCCATCCCCGACTTAGGAGCCCCCTGCTTGATCGAATCGCTGACGTTGTTGAGTCTAGAACGAAATGTTTTGAGTCTTAGATTATATATATCGGAGAGTAGGATTCTTCTTACTCCTCAGTCCCTTCGTAGCTCTGGTGTGGCCTCCTGACATAGAGTTTTGACTCTTCTCTCCTCAAATTTCACGAAACTTTTTTTAGGATCACGTGGGTATCTTGGAATCGTTCTGATAGTCTTGTGACGAGAACATTGTTCTTGGTGCCTCCTGACATTTAGGGGTTGTGGCAGTGTCCCGAGGAGTTGAGCTCTGAGGTGTTGTCGTCACAATTTTATTGTTGCAGTTCTGGAATACCTGAGTTCGCCGACATCGAAAATCTCTTTTAAGCAGTTGTTGGTGAGATAACCTCGACGCCACCCAGTACTGGGGTGGGAGTTCGGGAGTATTGCCATAACTCGTATAACGAATGCTTTTCGAAGGTTGAGGTAAATGATTTCCGAAGGTTTCTTGGTTATGTGTTGAAGGATGGATACAGCTGGATGTAGGATTTGCTAGTTTTGGGTGAGATATTATGCTTCCCCTGTATCCCCAACACCTGATTGCATAACCAGAAAGTTTCGGGAGTTTATAAGTGGGAATTCTAGTATCACGTAGGAATTCTTTCCAACAGACACATGATACGATATGGGATCTATCATCTATTTGTTTCGGGTTTATTCTGCAAGCCAAATCCTTTGTTTTTGTTTATGGTATTCGAGTTGCTTCAATGTCAAATGTTGATTCCATACCCTTTTCTAAGTGGTGTTCTCATATTTCTTTGGGAATACTAATCCTTCTTGATCATTGAGTTTGTCATCCCAATTTCTTCTCAACCGGCGTGTTTTCTCTTCAAGTGGATTTGATCATTTCAACATCCGCAAGATCACCTCTCGGCTTTTCCCCAATGTTGTTCGTTTCATCGTTTCCCAAGTTGCCTTTGTTTTCCCGCCCTCCCACCCATTTTTTTATTCAAGGACTCGGATTTATTAATCAAGTATCCATTTTATTCATGTGAAGTCTCTCCATTCTTTTCCATCAATGTTCTTACCCGGTGATTCTCATGAAGATTCTAACGGAGCTTCTAGTTCATCATTCTTCATTCTTTTTCTTCTTTGGTGGATTCAATTCAAGCTTTGGTGTTGAGCATATTCTTTTCGTCGTTTCAAATGTTTTCTCATACCGGTGCACCTCTTAATCATCCACTTCTCGCTATTCAATTGTTCCGGAGTGTTGTAGATATCTTAGGAGATTCGTGTTTTCCGCTCTGCATTTGTTCAAGCTCTTCTGAGGATGTTATCTCATTCAAGCCATTTAATTCAACTGGTGCAATCTCCCTTTCAAGCAATCGTTCGAAGGTGTTTCTTTTGAGTGGGCCCTAACCCATAGGTCTTTTCCCAGCATCTTACCTGACTCTTCTAATTCTTCTGGAGTTATTCTCAAATTCATTTCAAAGTTTGACATAAGAATGAATTATCATCAGTAATATGTTTTTCTCCAAGATCTGTCAAATTCTTTTCACCGTTGGCTCAACCTTTCTATTCGTCATCCCAGAGTGTCTAAAAAATTCTTGATGTTGTTTCTCATTGTCATTCTCGGATTTGAAGACCGAAGAAGAGTTTCCCTTCAATCATATATGTTCTCTTGAAGATTCATGGTTCTAGCTTGATGCCATCCTCTCATAATTGTTTTCGATTGTCAGAATTCTTTTCATCCATCCGGAGCATTTCAGGAGTCTTTTCAGTTTGATTCTCCGAAGCCCATCATCTCAGAAGTATTCATTTTCAGCTTTCAGCTCTTGTTCTCCAAATCTTGCCGGTGCATCATTCAAGTTTTCTCTTATCAGCTCGTGATCTCTTCGTTCTCATGTATCTAAATCCTCTCAAGTATCTTCATTCGTTTTCCAATTCTTCCCAGTGAATTGTGCCTTTGCTACGTTCTCTTTCAATTCTTACGATGGTTCATTCAAGATTTCTCTTCCTTCGTTATCATATCAATTAATTTTTTGTTTCCAAATCCTACCGGTGCTCCATTGAGTTTGCGCTATATATATCTTAATCTTTTTACGAGAATAAGTAGTATATAAAATCCGTGCTTGTCATCAATCTAAATTGATGAAGGATAAGCATAATGTAATTCTTATTCTTGTTTCATTGAATGAATTCAATTCCTTATTCCAGAGATTCTTCAAATTCTCGGTATCTATTGCTTCATCTTTTCTTTTCCCGGAGTTACAAGCTCTCATCATCACGAAGATCCATCTAATCATTGCAAGGGTTCAATCTTATTCTTTGCATCCTTCACTTCCTTTTGATCATTCTTTTATTACCAGAGTTCTTCATGGAGGCTACATGGTGGTTCGTCAAGGATTCTTTTCATTCTTCAATTGTCCTCAAGATTTCTCTTGAAGTTATGATCCGCCAAGCTTTACTCTAAAATGAACGTGGTTCTCAACACATGTTTGTTTTGAGGAGATCAAGTATTCCTCTTCTTGCATTATGTAGTGCGATTCTTTCTACCTTATCTTTTGAGGTGGTTCTATATCTTTTCTTCACAATTTCTATTTTTGTTTCGCGATTCACGTGTTGTCAAGAATGAGGTAGTTAAACCCATCAATTTCTTCGAGCATGAGCTCTTCTCAACCCATCAACCCCTTCATTGGAGTTATCTTGGGGTTATATTTCACCTAAAGCTTTCCCTAAGGATTGTTGCTATTAAATGATCCAAGTTCTTCATTTATCATCCCGGTGAAATAAACTTCTCGTCTCCTTGTTGACATCAATCCAATCTATTGTTTTCGTTAGTGGCAGAATTTCACCTCATAGTTTTGACATATTCTCCATAAGTGCACTACAAGCTTGTTCTTTTCGTTGTTGGTTTTCCAACAACTCTGTCATAACCTTCTTTGAAGGGTGCTTTCCAAGATCAGTTGTGGTAGAAGTTGGCTTTTCTTCTCCATTCTTTTATTCCAATGATATAACTTTTATTCTTCCTTCCGGAGGCATTGTGATGTTGCTCTTTTCAATCATCATCTTAAATTGCGAGGATCGTGTTCTTTTCATGCTTATCCTTTTAACCGGAGCGTCGTGCCCTCTATTCAAGTCCTCTCATCTTATCAAGTTTTCCATCCCTTCTCAACCGGAGTGTTGTTTGAAATCATTCTTACCCCTTGTGCCATTATTTCAATAGTTCTGGAGGCAGTGTGTTGTTGTTTTCATCAAGTATCCTCTCATCTTTTCAAGTGCATATTCTATGCCTTCCATTTCCAACCGGAGTGTTGTCCTAATTGATCTCTATTGTTCCTTGTACATCGCGTTACAACCGGAGTGCTTGCTTGTACTTCTTGTCCATTGTAACCCTTTTCTTATGTCTTTCAATCTACAAGGTTCCTGTAATGTTCCTTGTTCTTTTTTTTCTAACGGAGTGTTTTCAACTTTGTTCATCTTCGTTGTTTTTTCTTTCTTTCAATTCGTTCAACCTCACAAGGTTCTTTGGTTTCACTCAATTGTCAAAGAAGCAACTTTGTTTTACCTTTTCTCTTCCTCCTCCGTTTCCCTCCGGTGCCATCCTAGATCTCGGGACGAGATCCTCTCGTAGTGGTGGAGTGTTGTAACACCCCAAGACCGATGCGCTAGGTGTCTTCTAGTTATTCGTTGTTGTTGTCGTGTCATTCGCTTGCGTGTTGCATCTTGCCATGTCATTGTGTGCATTGCATCTCTCATGTTTTCAAAACTTGCATTCGTCTGAGTCCCCTAGTTCCTTCCGTTGTCCGTTATGAGCCCAGACACACTCGCACGCGCCCGTGGCACATCCAGAATATTATTTTATTAGTGGCCGGAAAATGTTCTCAGAATGGGTTGAAAGTTGGCATGCGGTCTTGTTATGTTGAAGGTAGACCGCCTGCCAAGTTTCATCGCCTTCGGAGTCCGTTTGATGCCCCAACGGATAACTATAGCGGCAATATAGCCGGTCAAATGTCGGACGTTTTCGGTCTCCAGAAATCGTTGCCGGGTTGCATTCCTCCTCTCTCTTCTCAGTCCACTACCACTCACCGCCAGGCCCTACCTAACCTCTCTCGTCAACCCGCGACCCTCCTCGTGCGTGCGTCCGAAAGCTGTCCCGGACCCGACCCGGGCAATCGTCACCGTTGGGTCCAGATCATCCCCAAACATCTACAAACCATCTCCGTTTTGTTAATTGGACTCCGTAGCATATTTTTTCCTAGCCATCCGATTTTAATCATAGGGACGAGATAGCCCTACCCTTATCCCTACATATATATATAGTCTAACCCTAGCCCTGTCCCATACATCCATCAAATCCTCCCCGCCGCCGCCACGCACTCTTCCTTGTTCCTCGGGATCTTGCCTGATACTCTCGATCGAGCCACCCGACCAGCCTCCTTTCTCATTATCCCCATCAGGCCAACCACCTCTCTCGCCTCGATCCACCCCGATCCAACCACATCTCGCAGCCACCCACTAATCCAACTCCACCCTGCCGTAGCGCCAAATCAGCCAGCCGCAGCGCCTCCCTGCTCGATCGTGTGCTCGAGGCGCCCGAGCACCTCGTGCTTCTCCTCGTCGCCCTCAACCCCGCCTCGACTCGCCGGCGAGCCATCGGCCTTGGAGACCACCGCGACCACCTAAGACCTTGTCCCCCGAGCACCGGCTCGATCTACCGCTTCAGCATGCCCGTCAACCACCGCTGCAACTAGGACGGAGCTCCGTCGCCCTTCTTGTCCTCCTTCCCCATGTTTTCCTCTCTCTCTCTCTCTCGCTCGCTCTCACATCATTCCCTCTGTCTTCGTTCGTTAACAGGAGGAGCCCCGCCGCCAGCGACCTTCTCTGCGTTGTTCCCGTCGTCTAGGCCTCGTTCCCATTGTCTAGACCCTGCTGCCCTACCAAGTACCTCGTCGGAGCACCCCGGTGTCCGCTCGTATCCTCTGCTTCATTGCTGCCATGGGTCACCAGCGCCTTCCACCTCCCCGTCGCGCCGTTTTTCGCCGGAGTCCAAAGCAATGCTAGGCCGCCTCTGCGTCCTCTGCGTCGCGGCCGCGCCAAGGCTTCTGTTTCCTCTGCGTTGACCGCGCCAGCTCCCCTGCATCGCTGAGTCCCTGCTTCAGGAACGAGACGATGAACGCTCAGCAACCACGTTGACCGCATTGGTCAGATCCGGTCGGCCCACGATGATTCCTCTTTGGCCCAGTGCGCCTCCTCTCTGGCCCAGCTTCAGTTTCGGCCTGCTAGGCCCGATGTGAGTAGCTCCCCCAGCCTTTCAGTTCCGGCCCGCATCTAGTTTTTTCCCCTGTTACATTTTTGCTAATTATTCCAGAGAGCGCAGTTTTACAAAAAACCCCTTAAGTTTCAGGCATTTAATAACTCTCATACCGTGCATCCAAATTAAACAAACCTTATATGAAAAATGACTAGAATTTCATCTAGTTTCATAATATGCCACTTTCATCCACGTTTGAAATGTTTAAACTACTATTGGCATTAATTTACTTAAATGCCATGCTAAAATGATTTAATTCATAACTAAATAACCATAGCTCCAAACCTAACAAACTTTATATGTAAATGGGGTTGAAAAATGCTTAGTTTAAGATGGTGGCATTGCTTTGCATGTTTAACAACTCTAAAATATGCTTTAGGGCTGAACAGTACCAAACATAAAATATTGCACATGAGGATTTTCCGGACTTGTTGCTTGTTGTTCCGGCCTCATTTAAACTTGCCTAGATGTGTAGTTTACTTATGCTTCACCCCTTGCCATGCTAATAAACATTTGATATTGTTGAGTCCATAAATGAAAGAGAACTAAATAAGTCATGTGGTGTTTCAACAATATGCAATTCATTGCATATTGATCTCCATTTAACTTGTAGTTTTGCTTGTGCACTTTGCCATGCCATGCTTCATTAAACCGGACATGCATCATTTCTTGGTTGTGCATCATACCATGTTTATGTGATGGTTGTTTACCATGTTGTTTGCTTCTTTCCGGTGTTGCTTCTTCGGGTTAGTTCTGATAACGTCGCATTTGTGAGGATCCGTTCGACTACGTCCGTTTGTCTTGTTCATGGACTCGTTCTACTTCCTTGCGGGATCTCAGGCAAGATGACCATACCCTCAAAATCACTTCTATCTTTGCTTTCTAGTTGTTCGCTCTATTGCTATGCCTCGATACCTACCATTTGCTATATCATGCCTCCCATATTGCCATGTCAAGCCTCTAACCCACGTTCCTAGCAAACTGTTGTTTGGCTATGTTACCGCTTTTGCTCAGCCCCTCTTATAGCGTTGCTAGTTGGAGGTGAAGATGAAGTTTGTTCCGTGTTGGAACATGGATTTGGTTGGGATATCATTATTATATCTTATTTACATTAATGCGTCTATATACTTGGTAAAGGGTGGAAGGCTCGGCCTTATGCCTGGTGTTTTGTTCCACTCTTGCCGCCCTAGTTTCCGACATACCGGTGTTATATTCCTTGATTTTGCGTCCGTTACGCCATTGGGTGTTATGGGTACCCCTTGACAGATCGCTTTGAATAAAACTCCTGCAGCAAGGCCCAACCTTGGTTTTACCTTTTGCCTCACCACCACCTACCCTTCCCTCGGTCGGCCAACCCGAGGGTCATCTTTATTTTAACCCCCCAGGGCCAGTGCTTCTGTAAGTGTTGGTCCGAACTAGAGCCCCTTGCAGCGCCACCTCGGGGAAACTTGAGGGCCGGTTTTAGTTGTATGGATTGCTCATCCGGTGTTGCCCTAAGAATGAGATATGTGCAGCTCCTACCGGGATGTCGGCACATCGGGTGGCTTTGCTGGTCTTGTTTTACCATTGTCGAAATGTCTTGTAACCGGGATTCCGAGTCTGATTGGGTTTGCCTGGGAGAAGGAATATCCTTCGTCGACCGTGAGAGCTTGTGATGGGCCAAGTTGGGACACCCCTGCAGGGTTTGAACTTTCAAAAGTCGTGCCCGCGGAGATGTGGCAGATGGGGATATGTTAATGTCCGGGTGTATAGAACTTGACACTTAACTTAATTAAAATGCATCAACTGCGTGTGTAGCCGTGATGGTCTCTTCTCGTCAGAGTCCGGGAAGCGAACACGTTTCATGTGTTATGGTTGTGTGTAAGTAGTTTCAGGATCACTTCTTGATCACTTCTAGCTCACGACTATCGCTTTACTTCTCTTCTCGCTCTTATTTGCGTATGTTAGCCACCATATATGCTAGTGCTTGCTGCAGCTCCACCTCACTACACTTTCCTACCCATAAGCTTAAGTAGTCTTGATCTCGCGGGTGTGACATTGCTAAGTCCTCGTGGCTCACAGATACTTCCAAACAGTTGCAGGTGCCGATGATACCAGTGCAAATGACACAACTGAGCTCAAGTGGGAGCTCGATGAAGATCGTGTTCGTTGTGTTGTTTCGTTTCCAGTTGATCAGTAGTGGAGTCCAGTTGGGATGATCGGGAATCTAGCATTTGGGGTTGTCTTCTTTTATTTTGGTTCCATAGTCGGACCTTTGATTGTATTCTGGATGATGTATGTTTAACTTGTATTTGAGTGAAGTGGCGATTGTAAGCCAACTATTTATCCCTTTCTTATTCAGTACATGGGATGTGTAATGGTTACCCCTCTTGCGACATGCCTACCATGCGGCTATGCCTCTAAGTCATGCCCCGACACGCGGGAGATATAGCCGCATTGTGGGCGTTACACTTATATTCATCATGCTTGCTAGAAGTCATGGTCGATGCTATAAAGGTCCGTCAGATCTTACATCAAGATCCGTGCAAAACTTTCTTTTCAGATTTTCATTTTTCTCTCTTAAATCTCAGTGCAGTGAGACATATAGCCACGCCATAGAATAGGTGCTTGGGCACCATTAATGGAGACGTTGGGAGGGAGGTGCGCGGCTGGTAGCGGTCAAAGGGCTCTCCTCCCGATGAGCACGCACAGGGGTCTGATTGCATGCCTCCCGTACTCAAATAGCTACCCCGCACGGCACCTCCTAGCCAATAAAAAAGGGGACGCGTGGCCGCATGTAATTGGTAAGTAGAACGCCCACAGTTTCAATAATACTTGTGTTTCCGATACGTAACGTCACAACACTTGTTCCAAAATGACTTTGTTGATTGTTAATGTGTGCGCCTTCGCAAATCGGACAGAAAAATTACCACAACATGTTGGTGCCATGTCATGATACCATGCCAAGTTTCATGATTTTCAGGCGTGTTTTGGATTTACAGGAGTTAAAAAACCAAGTTTCTCAATCTTTCCGGCCGAGCCATGACACCCAAATTTTTGAATTTCACTCCCATCTCTTGCACGGAAAATAGAAATTCACCCAAGGACACACATGTGATTTTTCAAACAACTTTGGTGCATTGGAGGATGTGCTTGTAGTTCAAATTTGAATTATGCACATTAAATGCGTGGAAACTCAATTAATGTAAAAAAGGCCAAACGAACCAGGAATAATTCCAAAATTTAGCACGGTACTTCTGTTTGGTCTAATCTGCCAGTGTAAAAAAATTAAGGCGGGAGAAGGCAGTGTATGTATGTCGTTTCACACACGGAGGTGACACGTTCCCTCTCGGAACCATGAGCCTTCTTGAGGGAAGCTCTGGTTTGCAAGAAGCTTACACCAAAGCTTGTCCCAATTCGGCCAAAAAAATTACCGCAGCATGTTGGTGCCATGTCATGACACCATGCCAAGTTTCATGATTTTTAGACGTGTTTTGGATTTATAGGAATTAAAAAACCAAGTTTCTCAATCATTCCGGCCGAGCCACGACGCCCAGATGTTTGAATTTCACTCCCATCTCTTGCATGGGACCTAGAAATTCACCTAAGGACACACATGTGATTTTTCAAACAACTTTGGTGCACTGGAACATGTGCTTGTAGTTCAAATTTGAATTATGCACATTAAATGCCCAAAAACACAATTAATGTATAAAAAGGCCAAACGAACACAGAATAATTCCAAAATTTAGCATGATACTTCTATTTGTTCTAATCTGCCAGTGTACAAAAATTTAGGCGGGAGAAGGCAGCGTCCCTATGTCCTTTTGCACATGGAGGTGACACGTTCCCGCTCGGAACCAAGAGCCTTCTTGAGGGAAGGTCCGGCTTGCAAGAAGCTTACACCAAAGCTTGTCCCAATTCGGCCAAAAAAATTACTGCAGCATGTTGGTGCCATGTCATGACACCATGCAAAGTTTCATGATTTTCAGGCGTATTTTGGATTTAAAGGAATTAAAAAACCAAGTTTCTCAATCTTTCTGGCCGAGCCACGACGCACAGATGTTTGAATTTCACTGCCATCTCTTGCATGGGACCTATAAATTCACCCAAGGACACACATGTGATTTTTCAAACAACTTTGGTGCACTGGAGCATGTGCTTGTAGTTCAAATTTGAATTATGCATATTAAATGCGCAGAAACTCAATTAATGTATCAAAAAGGCCAAATGAACCCAGAATAATTCCAAAATTTAGCACGATACTTCTATTTGGTCTAATCTTCCTATGTAAAAAAATTAAGGCGGGAAAAGGCAGTGTATGTATGTCGTTTCGCACATGAAGGTGACACGTTCCGTCTTGGAACCACGAGCCTTCTTGAGGGGAGCTCCGGTTTGCAAGAGGCTTACACCAAAGCTTGTCCCAATTCGGACAAAAAAATTACCGCAGCATGTTGGTGCCATGTCATGACACCATGCCAAGTTTCATGATTTTCACACGTGTTTTGGATTTACAGGAATTAAAATACCAAGTTTCTCAATCTTTCCGGTCGAGCCACGACGCCTAGATGTTTGAATTTCACTCCCATCTCTTGCATGGGACCTAGAAATTCACCCAAGGACACACATGTGATTTTTCAAACAACTTTGGTGAACTGGAGCTTAGAAATGAGATGTCCATGAATATCAGTCAAGCCAAGAAACTCAGAAAGATTGTTAGGATGAAGAAACTTGCGACGAATAACAACAAGATCTTTGTTTGCACAATGAAGAAGACATCAGTCAACTATAGGATGGTACGAACTCCTTTACCTTGTTTTTACCCCTTGTGCAATTTCAAAATTTACAACAGCGATTTATGCATAGCTTTGTTTTTAGTACTTTTCAAAGCAGTTCACCGATGATTACCTCTCAAACCACCTGCATGGTCAAGAGGCGAGGAAGGTATTCATTAAACAGCCACGGTACAATATTGAAGTCTTGCTGAAGAGGACAAAGATTGGGCGGGAAATTATCCATAGCCACTGGCCTAAAGTTGCAAGGGCATTCAACATCACTGAAGGCTCAATATTTGCCTTCCGCTTTTGCAGTTTCCGAGATGAGACTCATCTGTCTATTTACCATGTATGATGCTACTTTCCAAAGGTTTTTGATGCTGCATGTGAAACTTGGTGCTATTGTGTAATGGCGTAACTGAGTGCCGAAGCTATCCGATGTAATTTGATTATGAAATCATGGTTGCTTTTATAAGGATATGAAATATTTAGCGTGTTTTATAAGAAATATCATTTTGATCAGTACATGGATTATCAATAATAGGCTAATTACCCTGCTTATTGGGGTTTTCTATTGCAGACGGTTACTCAGACAGCACCGTGGGCGAGGAAGTCAAACAACCCGCATGGTTTCTAGAAAGTAGGCATGTTCGATCAACTAACAATCACACACGGCTTCCGGCAGCGAACTGTTTGCGTTAGGCCACCTTGCACAAACGTTTCCACACAAATAACTGTGTGTGATATACATACGAACAGAAATATTTTCCCTGGATTGACTGCGTGGGATGTACATAAGAACAGAAACGAATTCATTGGGTTGACTGTGTGTGATATACATACCTACGGAAATGTTTTTCTGGGATTCACCGTGTGGGATGTACATACCTACGGAAATGATTTTCTCGGATTACCGTGTGGGATGTACATACCTGCAGAAATGATTGGGTTTCGATGCCTTGCCCAATCGCACACAGCCCTAGCTTGGGTCCTAGGAGGGCCTATCCTCGACGATTTCTGAGTCGTGTGGGAAGGACACCCTATCGCACACACTCACTTGGCGACGGTTCCAAATGCCATTGCGGAAAGGGGTTAAAACCGTTTGTTTAGCATGTCGTTGTACCAGTGATACTCAATCTCATACATCACATATAGCATTCATCACATCCTTTTGGCCATATCACATCACATAGCATACCCTGCAAAAACAAGTTAGACGTCATCTAATTGTTGTTGCATGTTTTACGTGGCTGCTATGGGTTTCTAGCATGAACGTTTCTTACCTACGCAAAAGCCACAACGGTGATATCCCAATTGCTATTTACCCTTCATAAGGACCCTCTTCATCGAATCCAATTCGACTAAAGTGGGAGAGACAGACACCCGCTAGCCACCTTATGCATCAAGTGCATGTCAGTCGGTAGAACCTGTCTCACGTAAGCATACATGTAAGGTCGGTCCGGGCCGCTTCATCCCACAATGCCACTAAATCAAGATAAGACTAGTAATGGTAAGCAAATTGACCAAATCATCGTCCACAACTACTTTTTGTTCTACTCATGTATAGAATCCACGCATAGACCTAGCTCATGATGCCACTGTTGGGTAACGTAGTAATAATACAAAATTTTCCTACGTGTCACCAAGATCAATCTAGGAGATGCTAGCAACGAGAGAGGGTGTAAGTGCATCTAGTGCCACCCCTAGTTGGTTTTGGAGTACTGACGACTAACTTGGTTGAGGGACTAATGTGTTTGTGAGAATTGCAGGATAACACAGGTAGTGGTCCTCATTGATTCGGTTTACCTACCAGAGATGACCCCTAAAAATGTGTGAAGACATTGAAGACAATGGTGGTCCGTGAAGAGATTCACATTGAAGACTATGACATGAGAAGACATCGTATGAATACTATGTAGTACGAAGACATAGTTGTTTCATAGTTTCCTTTTCTTCTTTGTTGAGTTATAGGAACCACCGTACTATTAAGTGGGGTCCAAGTGAACAAAGTCAGAGTGACTGATGGGATGCTCAACCAAATCCTATGTCTTCAAGTGAACACAATGAGAGCAAATCTTATCCAGAGCTGGATAAGTCAGCTTTACTTGTAGCCCAAGTCAAGCTTCCGTGTGTGTTTGAAATCTGACTGTTTGACATGTGTCAGTTCCTTAGTGACCCGGGTCATTTCAGACAAATCTGGTCAGGTTGCCTCCTGGCTATAAATAGCCCACCCCCTACACCATAAATTGGTGACTGCTTAGAGTTAGTGCACGGCTTTTGTCGTTTGAGAGCAACCCACCTCGAAAGCATTTGAGAGAGAGAGAGAGAGAGATCCTTGCGAGGTCAAAGCCCAAAACACCTAGAGCCAAAGAGTGTTAGGCATCACTGAAGTCTTTCTGTCTGCTGACCTGAAGACTTGTTACACTTGAGGACTATGAATCCTCCAGCCGGTTAGGCGTCATGTTCTGAGCATCCAAGAGTCATTGTGTATCGTCGGTGAACAAAGTCTGTGAAGGTTTGTAAGTCTACCTTGAAGACTTGCCAGAGTGATTGGGCGAGGACTGTGTGTCCTTAGCTCAAGGGGAATAAGGTGAAGACGCGGTCTTCTAAGTTAATAGCCTCCCTAACCAGACGTATAGTTGTCACAACAAGTGGAAATGGTCTACCAAATCCTTGTCTTCAGCAAGCTACTGGTTCTATCCTTCACTTCTCTTTACTTTATAGTTTGTCTTCGTGAAGTCATTGCTTTCCTGTATGATCTAATTGACTTCACTGAGTGAAGACTGTTTACTGTTTGGCTTCATACTATCTTCCATCCTAATCCATACTACCTAGCTTCTGATAGTCTTCGTGCTCTCACTTACTTGACTATGGCTTGTCTAGTGTAGTCTACCTTCCTCTGCATATCAATAGGTTCATTTCTTCTGTTTGTCTTCAAAGCCCCCGTGTTTTGAAGACTTCCCTAAAAATCACCTATTCACCCCCCCTCTAGTCAATTACTAGCACTTTAAATTGGTATCAAAGCAAGGTGATCCCTTGTTCTATGTGATTCGATTTAACCACCTGGAGTTTTAGCTATGTCGACTGTAGGGATAATCAAAGTCTCCGCCGCGTGCCCTATCTTCAATGGCACTGATTACCCCTGTTAGAAGAATAAGATGTGCATGCATCTTAAAGCCATTGACGTCGACCTCTGGTATGTCGTCAAGAACGGCGTTCCCAAGGTCGGTGAAGGTGTCACTACTGCTGATGTCAATAGGTTCAATCAACTGGACTCGACTGCCAAGAACATCACCTGTGGTCATCTGACCAAAGGATAGTATGGTCGTGTGAGTGCTCTGGAAACTGCGAAGCTAGTCTGGGCCTGGCTCTCCAAGGTCAACGAAGGCATCTCAACCCAGACAGACTCAAGGATCAGTGTTCTTCGCAACCTTTTCAACTGCTTCAAGAGAAATGACAATGAGAATGTCTAGCTCACATTTGATTGCCTCACTGATATCACAAATGAGCTTCGCGCACTTGGGACCACTGAGATCACCAAGCATGAAATCGTCAAGACGCTACTGAGATCACTTGACAGCTCATTCGACACCTTGGCCCTGATGATTCAAGAACGCCCTGACTTCAAGACTCTCAATTCGTCTGACATACTTGAGAGGCTCAGCACACATGAGTTCCAGCAAGCTGAGAAAAGAGATATCTATGGTCCCAACTATGGCCGAACTCGCGCTTTGAAGGCAAAAGTTGTTTCCTCATCTGAAGAAGAATCTGACTGTAGTTCCGAGGACCCTGGAGACATTGGTAAGGAGCTTGGTATGCTTGTAAATAAGTTCCAGAGGTTCATCAAGAAGACGGACTTCAGAAAGTCCTCAAGATCCAACTCAAGAAATGATGAAGCTTCCTCACGTGACTACAAGAAGAAAACATGCCACAAGTGCAAGAAACCTGGTCACTACATCTTTGAGTGTCCTCAGTGGGATAATGAGACCAAGAAGAAGAAGAAGAAGAAGAAGAAGAAGAAGAAGAAGAAGAAGAATAAGAAGAAGAAGAGAAAGGAATATGATTCCGATGACAAGAAGAAGAAGAAGAAGAAATCTTCAAAGTATTCTTCCAAATCTTCGTCAAAGTCTTCATCACACAGGAAGAGCTCATCCAGCAAGGCTCGTGCGTTTGTTGGCAAGGAGATGGATTCAGAAGAGGAGTCTGCATCTGAGGAGGCAGAGGTGGAGTCTGAAGAGGAATCTGATTCAGACATTGCAAGCCTGACTCTAGCTTCAACGTATGTCGCCAAGTCCATCTTCGACACTGAAGACAATGGTTCGTCACCAACACTGATGCTAATGATGAGGATGACTCTGCTCCCACCTACTGCTTCATGGCACGTGGTGCCAAGGTAAACTCACGCGATGCTTACTTTCAAACTTCAAGTGAAGATGACTCTGAATGTGAATCTAAACCTAGCTACAAAACACTTGGTAAAATTGCAACAGAACAACAAAATGCTATCGAACATAATCAAAAGTTGCTAGAAAAAAGCGATGACCCGTTGGACGCGGAAATGACTCGAACTCAATCCTTAATTGAAGAAATTAAAATTCTTTATATTAAGTATGAGGAACTTGAAAGTCGTCATGAAACGCTCTCAACTACTCATGAAAATCTCTCCTATTATTATCTTCAAAGGAAGCAAGAGCTTGAGAACTTGACATCGGATCATGAAGATCTTCAAAAGGAGAACGAGTCACTCCGTGCTCAACAGATTGGTTTCACTCAGTAAGACTTTGAGCTACCATGTTTAAAATGTCTTGAGCGTGATAATGTTGCTTCTGTTGTTGGATGTTTTACTACTATTGTTGCTATGTCTTCAACTGCTGATGTGGAAACTAACCTCTCTTTTGAGGATACCACTACTATTGCTGATGAGAATGCCAAGTTGAAGACATTGCTTGAAACAAGGATGTACAAAAGCCTCAAAGGGCATCAGACACTGTGCGATGTCCTCAAGAAACAGATTCTGAACCGGAACCCTAGAAAAGAAGGTGTTGGGTTCGAGAGGAAAATGAATGTTGATGGTTCCTACGAGAAGCCTGGGCAGTACCCCAAGACCACATGGGTTGCTGCAAAGGGACCTTCAGTGGATCCATCTACCTTATCTGGCTTCACTTGTGCTAACCCTATTATCATTGATGAATCCTTTGATGCAAACTATAAACTGTTTAAGAATCAGAATGGTGAAGTGTTTGCCAGCTATGTTGGTACTAACTGCGGGAATGGACCCCCTTTGAAGAAGATCTGGGTGCCCAAGAGTTGTCTTGAAAATCTACAGGTGAATGTCATCATGACACCACCTAGGAAGAAGACAAACCCTAGACCAAAGGCTTCATATGGTCCAAAGGCTTCATACTGACAGAGGCCTCACCAGAGTCACCCTAACGCCAATGTTTTGCAGGGAAACCATACTCAGACTTATGAATATGAGTGTGTTTCATCAAACCTCTATGTTCATAAGACCAAGAACTATTCTGCTTATTCTTATGAGTATTACTAGCACATATGCTCATGCGTTGCAATGGGAAAATTTGATGTTTTGTGCAAGCATATTGTCTCACATCCTATATATGACAAAAAATATATATTTAGAAACTACATCCGTGCAGAAATCTAGTGATATACTTTTCATGACATATAACACATATTTAATTCCTCAAATCGATGACCTAGAAGTACACGAATGACTCATACACCAAGACGGAGGTAGTACCTCAAACCCTTCATGTAGAATTTATTAAGACCACAATCTTTCTTTTAGTTATTCCACCAGTTTACCCATAATCCTTTGTTTAATTAGCCACATCTGTTTAAATATTATATTTAGGCCCACAATCCTTCCTTTATTAGCTCATTCACTTAATTAGCTCGCCCTAAACATGATGATCGCCACTCGTATATTTAGAGTGAATTGGGATTAGTAAATAGAAAGGCGCATAGGTCCTATGTTCAATTCCCACAATGTTGATTTATTTAGACCCAATTATTTTTCACGGTCTCTATGAAAGCCCATAAAAGGCCCATCAACATACAAGTACCTAGCCCAGATCACTTAACGTGTGTAAACCAAACGAAAATGACTAAACTAAACCAAGAATACCTATTCCCTTTAATAGTAGGTATAGATTCACCTCCTGCAAGGCTATTTGCTAGGGCTCCAAGGCCAAAGTTCTCAGATGCTGCACTTAGACTCATTGCTTTGAAGCCACCCCTGAGGATGTGGGTGGTTAAGAAGAATTAACTCTCTTTTGCAAGGAAATGTCTCCAGCCGAAATCAAAGGTGTCTGATGCTTATGATGGGGACCTAAAACATCTTGTGGGCGTAAGATAAAATGCCCAAATGGTCTTACTATGTATTTTGTTCCTAGATTCCTTGACAATCATACTATCTACCCTAACCAGGATCTGAACTTTCATAATCTGCTTGTTCGTCAAATGTTTATGCTTCACATTTCCCTTGGTGAACCCTATCCCCCTAACTACACTGTAGGGTACGATACCAAAGGCTTCTGATTGGGTTATGGACAGTGGATGCACTATCCACATGACTTGTGATCGAAGTCTTCTCATGGAGTCAACCTTATGTCGATCTGACAAAAGTCACATCACATTTGCTGACACTAGTAAAAGCAAGGTATTGGGTCTAGGTAGAGTTGCAATCTCAAAGGATCAGCACATGGATAAAGTGATGCTTGTTCAATCCCTTGGTTTCAACTTAATGTCTGTCTCAATGCTTTGTGATCTGAACATGGTTGTGATATTTGGAAAATATCGTTTCGTTGTGCTTATGGAATCTGACAAATCTCTAGTCTTTGAAGGATATCGAAAAGACGATTTGTACATGGTAGATTTCTCAGCAGGACCACATTTGGCCGTATGCCTTCTAGCAAAAGCTTCAGAGTGCTGGCTCTGGCATCAGAGGCTAGGGCATGCTGGCATGAGGAACTTGTACACACTCACGACGAAGAAACATGTCGTAGGCATCGAGGGCGTCAAGTTCAAGAAGGATCATCTCTGTGGTGCCTGCGAAGCTTGAAAGAGCATCCCTCGACGACAATCATGACGACATCTCATCCCTTTGAGCTGCTTCACATGGACTTATTCGGCCCTACTCACTACTCTACCCTTACTACCACTGCTTGTCTCTATGGCTTCGTTATTGTTGACGATTACTCAAGATATACATGGGTGCATATAATTCTCTACAAGAATGAAGTGCAGGATGTCTTCAAACGATTCACCAATCGTGCCATGACGAACTATGGCATCAAGATCAAGCACATCAGAAGTGACAACGGCATAGAGTTCAAGAACACCGGCCTCGACACTTATCTTGATACATTGGCAATCACTCATGAGTTCTCTGCTCCATACACACCTTAGAAGAATGGCATCATGGAGCGCAAGAACAGAACTCTCATTGAGATGGCCCGGAAGATGCTCGATGAGTACAAGACTCCAAGTAAGTTCTAGCCTAAAGCCATTGATACTGCTTCCCATGTCATCGGCCGTGTTTATCTTCACAAGCTTCTAAAGAATACATCCTATGAGCTCCTAACTGGCAAGAATCCAAATGTCAGTTACTTCAGAGTATTTGGTGATAGGTGCTGGATCAAGGATCCACATCACACTTCCAAATTTGCACCAAAAGGACATGAAGGTTTTAGGCTTGGTTACGGAAAGGATTTGCACTCCTACAGAGTCTTCAACCTCTTTCACTATAAATTGGTTGAAACTGTGGATGTGCAGTTCGATGAAACTAACGGCTCACAAAGAGAGCACCTGCCAAATGTGCTAGATGAAGTCTCACCAAGTGAATCCATCAAGCTTATGGGTACTGCAGAAATCATACCTTCAGAGGCTTAGGCTGAAGAAGAACTCATCATTTCTGCACCTAATCAACCCGAAGATAATGCTCAGCCTGAAGTCAATGCTGATAATGAAAACAATGATTAGCAAGACCAAAGTCTTTGTCTAGTTCATCCTCGTGTTGCAAATGAAGTGCAGATTGAGAAGATAACCTATAGCATCAATGCACCAAGTCCACTCACTCGTTCAAGAGCAACACGGCTAGCAAATTTCTGTGGGCACTTTGCATTTATCTCTATATCTGAACCCAAGAAAGTTGCTGAAGCCTTCATGGAACCTGAATGGATTCAAGCTATGCAAGAAGAGCTTCAACAGTTCGAGCTGAACAATGTGTGGGAATTGGTTAAGCGTCCTGATCCTCGCAAGCACAATATCATAGGCACCAAATAGATCTATCACAACAAACAAGATGAGCATGGTCAAGTTGTTAGAAACAAGGCTCGTCTCGTTGCTCAAGGATACACTCAAGTTGAAGGGATTGACTTCGATGAAACATTTGCTCCGGTGGCTAGGCTTGAAGCCATTTGCATACTGCTGGCCTATGCCAACCATCACAACATCCTCCTGTACCAAATGGATGTGAAGAGTGCTTTTCTCAATGGCAAGATTGAAGAGGAAGTGTATGTAGCACAACCACCTGGCTTTGAAGATCCAAAATGTCCTGATATGGTATACAAGCTCAACAAGGCAATGTATGGCCTCAAACAAGCCCCTCGTGCTTGGTATCACACACTCAAAGACTTCTTGAAGAGCAAAGGCTTCAAACCTGGTTCTCTGGATCCCACACTCTTCACAAAGACATACAATGGAGAATTGTTTGTATGCCAAATCTATGTGGATGACATTATCTTCGACTGCACTAACAAGAGATACAGTGATGAGTTTGGACACATGATGCAAGAGCAATATCAGATGTCCATGATGGGTGAGCTGAAATTCTTCCTAGGTCTTCACATCCATCAGCAGAGCAACAACACTTTCATATCACAAGAGAAATACCTCAAAAATTGCCTGAAGAAGTTTGGAATGCAAGACTGCAAAGGATACACGACGCTAATGCCAACCAAAAGTCATCTGGGTCCCGACGACAATGGTAAAGAGTTCGATCAAAAGGTATACCGCTCCATGATTGGTTCTTTACTCTATTTATGTGCATCTAAGCCATATATAATGCTTAGCATTTGCATGTGTGCCCAATTCCAAGGGGAACCAAAGGAGTCGCATCACTTAGTTGTGAAGCGAATTCTTCGATATTTGGCTTACACCCCAACACTAGGATTATGGTATCCAAAGGGCTGAGAGTTTGATCTAGTTGGATTCTCAGATGCTGATTATGCTGGTGACAAGGTTGATCACAAGTCCACATTAGGCACATGTCACTTTCTTGGACGATCTCTTTTCTGTTGGTCTTCAAAGAAGCAAAACTGTGTATCTCTCTCCACTTCTGAATTTGAATACATTGCTGCTGGATCTTGCTGCGCTCAGCTTCTGTGGATGAAGCAAACTCTCAAGGACTATGGCATCCACCTGAAGCATGTGCCACTCTACTGCGATAATGAAAGCACCATCAAGATTTCCAATAACGCAGTTCAGCATTTGAAGACAAAGCACATTCAGATCCGCCATCATTTTCTCAGAGATCATGTCATGAAGGAAGATATTGATACCATTCACGTCAACACTGAAGAGCGATTGGCAGATATCTTCACAAAGCCCTTGGATGAGAAAAGGTTTTGCAAGTTGCGGTGTGAGCTAAATATCTTAGAATCCTCGAATTTCCTATAGTTGGACACACATCCTAACACTTATGCATGTTGATGACTTAGATGTGCAACACACAAAGTAACGTATATCTTCAATCAATGAAGACATACACTCCAAGTATGAATACATTAATGCAGAATTTGACTTCGGAGCGCCACGATAATTGTGCGTCGTGTATGGGTCTAATACTTCCTATACGGTGGGTAACGCCACCACCACAATCTTTTCGAAGTGTTTCATGTGGCGTCATAATTGCATAGTCTTCGCATTTAGTTTATCTTCAACACTGATTTGACTTCATGTTTATCTTCACAATGCTGAGTTGGTCTGATATATATATACACACATATATATATACATACATAAACACTATTCTGATCACGGGATCAGAATAATATTCTGATCACAACATGAACTTCCCGAGTAACGCGCCTGACCTTCCTCGAGTACTAGGTTGAACTTCAGCTAAAAGGTGTCCAAATAGGGCTTGCGATATACTGTTGGATAGCTATGGACATCAGTATCATGACCCAAGTTAAATTTTTGGCAAAATGTAAGCGGTTTAAGAGCAGTTTTGAAAACCGTTTTTTCTTCACACAAAAAACGTGAATCGTATTTTCGATCGCATTTTTAAACCGTTTATCGGAATGAGGCAAAAAATATGGTGTTGGAAAGCTGCTGCAAAACTGCTCCTTCCACATGTTGAAAGTTTTCTCTAATTCCCTACGGTTAAAGAGTAATTCAGAAAATCGTAAAATTTCACAAACTGAACACCCAAGTTCGTATTTTTGACGCCATTTCTAAACGGCTAATCCAATTGAGGCAAATAATATTGGGTTGGAAAGCTTATGAAAATGCGCTACTTTTTTCTGTTAAAAGTTTTTCTAATTTTTAATGGTTTAAAAGTAATTTAAAAAACGGTACAAGTTCCACCGAGTTCGTATTTTCGAGCTAATTTTTTAACCGTACGTCCAAATGCAGCAAATGATATGGCCTTGGAAAGCTTGAAGAAATGCGAAACTTTTTTGTATATATTGTTTCTCCTAATTCATTACGGTTTTATGTCAGTTTTGAAAATGGTTAAAAACGTATTTTTGCCGTAATTTCTACAAACTTTATCGGAATGGGGCAAATAATATACCTCTGAAAAGGTACGGAAAATGCGAAACTTTTTCATGTTGATGGTTTCCTCTGAATCCTGGCCGTTTTCAAGCAATTACGAAAATGGCAAAATCATTTGTTCTGCTTTTATTGCGAAACAGATTCTTTGAAAATGCACCGCGTGAAAAACCTAAACTTCTTGGCATGTCTACTTGAACTTCACTCTGTTTTTCACGTGTTTTCTGCTCGTAGATCTCCATCCACTGCTCGTAGCTCTCCATCCACTCACCGGAATTGAGCAAGTGATATACCAGTGGAAAGCTGTTGTAAACACGCAACTTTCTCGTGTTGATCATTTTTTCATACTCGCGATGATTTTAAAAGTTTTTCATCTGATATTCATTCAGTGTAGTAGGTGAACTTCCTGTTGTTTTTACGTTGAATTTCTGTGACGTAATTTTCATTTGTAATTTTCTCATCCATTCATCAAGTGTTACACAAATGGTATTTCTTTTGTATAAACCTCTCTCACAATATTTTTTAAAATTTCTCCGACGGAGGACTTGAACTTATATCAACAAACTTTTAGTCTTTGCTTTTTTATTATTTTCAATACAAAATGCACACCGTGTAGTACGTGAACTTCTGGCAGTTATCAATATGAACTTCTCTCGGTTACATGAAAATATATGAGTTTTTTATGAATTTTTAATCTGATTTTTAATCCTTTTTATGAATTTTTGAAGTGCTCTATTTTTAATAGTTGAACTTCTTGTTATTTTATTTTTTGAACTTCTTGTTTTCATTCTTTAATAATGAGGAAAATCAGAGTTTTCTATAATCATCGAACTTCTCCGTCTTTTTAATATGGACTTCCTGGTTTTTTCTTAATCTTTTTTATGAAATTTTGAAGCGCTCTATTTTTTTAAAAAAAGTTGAACTTCTTGTTATATAATTTTTGAACTTCTTATTTTCCATTCTTTAATAACGAGGGAAATCTGAGTTATAATCATCGAACTTCTCCATCTTTCTAATTTGGACTTCCTGGTTTTATTTCTTTTAGTAACGGAAAAAATCCTACTTTTTGATAGACATCGAGCCCCTTCGTTAAATTTGAACTTCTAGGTTTATTTTAATAGAACTTCTTCATTATTTCAAATAAAACTTATTGGTCTTATTCTTTAGTAACCGGAAACAATTGAGTTTTCAAATAAATATCAAACTGCTCTGCTTTTAAAAATTGAACTTCTTGGTCTATTATTTAGTAACAAGAAAAATCTGAGTTTTTAATATGCATTGAACTACTTCATTTGTTAAAATTGAACTTCTTGGTTTTTATCTTTAGTATTGGGGAAAAATGCCCAAAATGACATTGTTTTTTGTTATTGTTTTTTGAACTTCTAAATCCTAGGTTTTAATATACTTTGCACTTCTATGTTATTTTAATGTGAACTTCACAATTTTTATTTTTTCTTAATTTTTTTTACGAATAAAATTTTTTAAGATACCAAAACTACATTTTTGTGTGTGTTTTTGCATTGGTTTGCACATCAAAACACGTCATCTTTAGAAATTGAACTTCTCCTTTTCTTTTTGTTTTCTTTTCAACATTGTTTAGCACGTCTAACCACGTCATCTTTAGAAATTGAACTTCTCCTTTCTTTTTGTTTTCTTTCAACATTTGGTTTGCACGTCAAACCGCTTCATCTTTAGAAATTGAACTTCTCCTTTTCTTTTTGTTTTCTTTCAACATTGGTTTACACGTTGAACCGTGTCATCTTTAGAAATTGAACTTCTCCCTTTCTTTTTGTTTTCTTGCATGTTTTACCTTGCATGTTTAAATTTATTTTTGAACTTGCTGAGATAACACACTTGACCTTCTCGAACACAACATTTTGACCTGCGCAAAACATAAATTAAAGCTAAACTTTAGACCTACAGAGCATGTACAATTTTCTCCAATTTTTCAAGAATAAACGATGAATTGCCCCGTTAGGTTGACATGAACTTCTGCTGCACATTTTCAAATGTTAGTTTGATTTTTCTTTTTCAAAAGTATATTGAGCTTTTCATTATGTTATGTGGAAAGTAGCATGATAATTTTTTTGTTCCTATAGAAAAGCATTTGTGTTCGTCCTGACACTAGTTTTTCACTTGGCCTAGGGAGAGAGGGCAACATCAGCACATGAGACTATGGATAGAAAGAAAGAGCTTCAGCCACACATAGGTATTGTAATAAACATTGAACATCCATCAATAGCAAAGACCTATCCATCTGTGTGTTGAGCATCACTAGTTCTGGCCGGTGTTAACAATTCATGATCAAAGTTGTTATTATTTAAAATATATATACTCTGAAACTGTTCTTTTCTCTTGCCTGTCAGTGAAACCATGAAGTACTAGCTGCTACACTAGTAAACAGACTGGAACTGTTGAATTCCCTGTGGCCGACTACTCTAAAACTTTAATTTCTAGGAACTAGAAAGCTGTGTGACAAAGCAATTCTTTTGGTGCACCAAGATACAACCGCTTTTTATATTCGGACAATGAGTGGAGTAGACACCTACAATGCTCCTTTTTCTATAGATGAACTGATACATCAGGTGAACCCGTCCTACAAAAACAACCAACTTTCAGAGGAAATTTTGGAGTAGGCTACCGGGGCAAATCTCCCATGTTTTTCATTGCATGTTTTAAATTTTTTGAACTTGCTGAGATACATAACACACTTTAACTTCTCAAACACAACATTTTGACCTTCACAAATAAAAATTTAAGCACAGTAGTACAAGACAAACAGAGCATTCTCTGTATCCATTCTTTGTGTGCACATAGACACCCTGATGCTAAACACCACTGAAAGAGCATCAATATTTGCTTGCCGGAGAGATCACAAAAAAGCAGTCGCTAAGGGCCAGCATCGTGACTAGATCTAGACCCGTTGGTAAGGTAGGGCCTGCCAATGTTTTTTCCTCAACCTGCAAGCATGGACATAATGTAGTTTCAGAATTCAGATCATGGGTTTACACTTTTTCTGAAGTCCAACCTAAGCTTCATCAATATGTCATCGACTGGGATGATTGATCACTTAGGTGAATCTTATAATGCAACTTTACTATAATACATTTTGTAGTGACAACAGTATCGCATCCTAGCACCTGTCATCTAGAAATGTCACATAGTTTGATAACAATATTCCAGTGAATATAGGACGAAGAAACTTACATGAGCACTTTCTGAAACCTGATCCAATTGTTTTCCAACTATCAGAAAATTTCCTTCCTTGTAAATTAGCGAGTTAGCTTGAAGAGAAGTGTCAATGGTGAACTTCAAACATCAGACTAGGAACCTGATGAGCTCAGGTTGCAATCTAGGACCACTAAACTAAGAATCTCAAATAAGAATAAAGAAAAGTAGCCACCCGTAGGACAGTGGAACATAGCTTTTTATGTATTGTTAACATATTTTATCCTCACACCAAGTTGACAGGGAGATTAATGTTTATCTTCCATCTTATGTACAAATAGCCAATGGCTCCAGCAACAATAGCAGTTAAACCATAAGCACGAGCACCTGCAAGAGAATGTTTTTGCTTTAGCTGGTATAAAAAAAATGATACCAATACAATTCAGTTCCTAGCAAGTTAAATTAAAGTGACAAACAACACATAATTCTCTGATAGCTGGGTTCACATAGGTATAGGCAACAGGGCACATCGCATAGAAGGCGAAGAAGCATGGTTACTTGAGGCATGGACATGTCTGATTTAGGTATGAAAGAGAGGAACATGCAGCACATCTGGTCCACTATTGACATTGATAATCTGTGGAACTTGAGCCTTCATAGGTCAATGCTTGGAAATACATATGTACAATTTTTGGCCTACTAGATGCAGAGCAAGGGCAGGGCAAGAGGTGACCTTCATGGTTGTGATGCTGGTGGATAGATTGGTGCGACCTGCAGCTGCAAAAGTCCATGAACTGCATCTTGATTTTCGAGTGGCGACCGGAGCAATGGGTGACTGGTGGCCTTCGCTGGTGGGTCAGGTAGTGGCCGTGTGCGGAAGCGAGGCCAATGGGGAGAGGCGCATGACATGTGGGAGAAGGTGGGGATCCTGGCGCTGGTGACGCACGTCACCAGGAGGAGCACGGCCATGGCGGAGGACGGCAGCGTGGGCATCCGGTGGCGACGCAATCCAGGCGGCGCGGGGGCCAACAAGAAGGGGCGGCGCGAGGCCGGCGGGGTGGGGCTACGCGAGGCCGACGGGAAGTGGCGGCCGTGGTGGCCTTTGTGGTAGGCGGCGGCGGTAGCTATATCGGGGGGCGTCGGCAGGAGGCGCACCGGCCGGCGCCGGTAGCTAGATCAGGGGACGTCGGGGGAGGCGCGCCAGCCGGCAGCGGGAGCAACGCCGGCGCCAAGGGGCTAGCGGCGGGAGCCGCTTCGGAGCCAGAGATGGGAGGTGGTCGGGGGGAATCGAGCAGAGGTGGTGCGGGAGTTGCGTGGAGGTAGGAGGGATTTTCTCTCTTTTGCGTTTTGCGAAATTCGGGAACACCTCGTTGCCCTATATATAGGGTGCTCCGTGATCCAAATAGTTATTCTAATCCTGGGATTAGAATAACTATTATATATATATATATATATATATATATATTGTATTCTATCCTCTACAGCATTCACTTATAGCTATGTCTTCATGATTGAATTTTTATTGATCTCAGTGAATGTGATCGGACCCTAACCTCTTCTGTGCTTCTACCTCAAATTCTATCTATCCAAATCATATGCATTCTATTGAAACCTATCGTTTATCTTCTCCGAGTCTTTGTCAGCAGAAGACAAAGTGACAAACATTTAAATCTATTTTTAATGCCATATCCTTTTTGCCTGAAAACCGGAGAAGCCGAAACGACCACCCGACAATCTAGCCATGAGTGGGAACGTCGAACAACTTTCAATAAATTGCATGCATGCCACGTGTACCTCAGATGTTAACCGCCAGGGGCACCTGTGTAATTGCGTTGTGCCGTCCATGTCCTTATAAATACACAACTCATCGCGGTCATTATCTCTTCTTCCACCTATCCACCTCGCACAAACCCTAGCACCTCTGCTAGCTCGCGTCGATGCCGGAGACGAAGCGCTTAGGTGCCGCGACTTCTTTGACGTTGTCCTCATGCCGGCCGCGGACCTCGTCATCTCTGCCGCCGCCATATGCGTCTTCTGCCGCCAAGTTAGGGCATGGGAGATTTAACTGCTCGACCTCTCTCTCCACCTCGTCTAGCAGTTCGTCAAGCGGTAATTAAATCTTACTTTTTACTGTCTTCTAGATCCATCAGATCCATCCACTTCAACCAAAAGTGGTTTCTTCACTTCCAAATATGGATCCATCCTTATCTGCATCTCATATCATGCCAAGTATATTCACTTATGGTTCATAACTAGTTAGATTCCTCACTTGTAATTATTCATGGATTCATACAAATCTGGAACTGACCCTCTTCAAATAAGTGAATGTCTTCGCGCTATGAGGTTAGTGTCTTCAAACTGATTTGTCTTCAAAATATTCTGAGAATGCATATGACCTCTTCCCCTTCCCTTTCATCTCGAATGCTGTCACAGGTACATGTCCGTGGGAGAATCCCTTGGTTCTCATAGTCTGCATTCATTTGCAGAGTTCTTACAGCATCATATTCACTCACCTGAAGCCAGTTCCTGTCTGACCAACAAGAGGAAGCCATTCACTGTATTAAAGCCTTTTAATATGAATACAATGGCAACAGAGAAATCGGCTAGAAAAGGCGGCAGACAGCACCGTGGAGATACAACCAAGGATTTGCCTCCAGATCTGTTTGAGCTATACAAGTCAGATCCCGATGAGAGCTATGGCCAGTGCAAGACCCGAATCCAATGGACTCAAAGATATTGGGCAGAGCAATGGTACATGTACAGATTTGTGACTGCTGAATATGCTAAAAAGAACGCCATCAAGGGCCCCTGGGGAGATATTCTATACAGAAATCTGCAGCCCAAGTCCAAGTCTGCAGCCATTGGTCAAGGCTTCTACTCGTGCATGTTCCGTGGACCATAGCCAGAGAATGCCGACCCATCATCCTTGTTATGTTGTCGTGAAGACAATCTGTGCAAGCGGAATTATCAATTTGCCAAGGAGTCTACTGTCAAGAACAAGAAGGACCTGGGACTCAACTTCAACCCTAGTCCATCTACTCCAAGGGTTGATGGCACCCGTGATGCCAATCCAAATGTAATTGGCCCCTTCTACAACCTCCATGGCCTTCTCACTCACATAATTGTACAGGGGGCTACGGTGGAACACTCTGCTGATGATGCAGACTCTGACGAAGTGCCAGCTCCACCAAAGCCATAGAAGAAGAAGAAATCAAAGGCTTTAAAGCCCCATGCCTCACCCAAAGCTTCGCGTGTGAAGCCATTGGCCACTGCACCTCCTGAAGCCAGTGTGCAGTCCGAAGACTTGTCTCGTGTCTCCAAGAAGGCCGAGAAGACAAAGAAAACCAAGAAGCCCAAGAAGATTTACGGGCATGAACTGACTCCAGCTGCCGTTCTCAGGAACGAAGAAGACACCATTGATCTGTCAAGTGACAAAGATCTTGGTGATGACGCCCTTGAGAAACTCGTCAAGAGAAAACAAGAGGCGGATATCTTCAACGATCTGCCCCTCTTTGACATGGATATTCTGAACAAATTCATTGATGCGTGGTTCGATGACCAGAGCATAAGCATCGATGATCTTCAGCTTCCTGTGGATATCAGCGTCACCTTCCATGGAGGTATTGCAAATGAGCTGGCCGTGGCTCAGAAGATTGTTGAGCTGAAGAAAAAAAATTGACTATGAGAAGGCTCACTTCAAGAAGAACCTGGCCAAGCTCAGCGTGGCAGATGTTCAGATCTTCAAGAAGATGTTGCATGAGCTCAAGGAGCAATTTCACAAGAAGCATGAACAAGCTAAAGGTTCAAGAGAGCGCATGAAGTACTTTGTGCAAAAATGTGTTCAAGCACACAATGAGGCTAAGAAGCGCAAGGCTCTTGGTTGTCCTGACATTGACCCAAGAATGGCTGCCAAGCCAACAAAGAAGGCTGCTGCGGCCCGAACTGAAGCATCAAGGCAGGAAGAACCTCGCATTGTCTTCCATGCAAGCATGACAGGCTCGAAGCCTAAGGTCCCCTCAGCAGCTTCAGAACTAAAGAAGACAAGGGCAGCTAAAGCTGATGCCAGGATGAGCAAGCATAAGAACACCTCTGATGAGGCCCCATCCAAGAAGAAGGTGAAGACAAAGTCTTCAAAGAAAGAGCATGGTGCGGCCTCTAAGCCCCTTGTGGTTGAGCCCATTTCTGCTGCTTGACCAGCCTCCACCAACCAAGAGCGTCGCCTAGTGATTCACGAGCCTGCTTTCATAGAGGCTCCTGAAGATGAAGAAGTTCAAGCTGTTGACCCCACCACAGCTGAAGAAATTGATCGTGAAGACAATGTAGAAGATGATGAAGTCCTTCCTCAACTCGAGCATCAAGTAGTATCATCGCCTGTTATTACAAACAACGAACTCATTAGTATTGGTCATCCCCTGACGCCAATCACTCGGGATGATTTCTGTGCTGATCGCCCTCAACAAGACACCCCCATTCATGAAGACACACCTAGAACTCCAACACCTCGAGTCACCACTCCGGTGCTTGATGATGATAGCTGCATGGTACAGACCTCTCCATCACCACAGGTGTCGCCCGCTTTTCGCGGGCTTCGCAAAGGCCACAGGCCACAGGTCACCATTTCGAGCATTCCAAAAGGGGAAGTGCAACAAAGCTCAGTAGAACTTCAAGTGTTTCCTGAAGCCACCCCAACTTTGAATGTCTCAGAGTTTGAAGCTAAAGCTGCTGAAGAAATTCTGGCTGCATTAGCCGATGAAGAAAATGAAGAAACAAGAGAAGAAGAAAGAGCTTCTACACCCCCTCCTACTAACCAGTCATTCTCGAGGAGAATGAGTTTGTGCCCGACCCTCCTGTTATAGAACAAGCGGAGGTTGAAACTACTGAGGCGGCCACAAAAAATGATGCTGAAGCCAATGACACTGTCATGCCTTAAGACAATGTGGATCCTGAAGCTCAAGTACAACCTGAAGCCACTGTGAATGCTGAAGCCCCTGTTCTGCCTCCAAGGCCTCACACCATTGAATAGGCCTATAATCATGGTGAACTTGTCACAGTTTGATGCCTGTTATGGTGCCTCCCACTGCTCCTGGACCTCAATATGAATATCATGTGGAGCTGAGGCCACAAGTTCAGAAGCCAAAGCCCAGGCTGCCAAGGCTTCCAGGTGCTGCCACATCCCCAGGATCATTCAACGTGAACAGCTTCAGGGCACACAATACCTTCTTCGATAGCGCCAAGAATCCATACTCAAAGCCAAAGATCTCATCCGGTCAATTTTGGATCTACCGGCAGCGCAACTACTACTCCTGCATTCTATTCAATCAGGGGCGAATCTTTCCACATATGCACCTTGACTGTGAAGCTATTGCTGGGCTACCTTGCCTTGAATAAGCCCTTGACTGTTTTAGGGAAGTTGGTCTTCTGCCATTCGTTACTGACAAGGAACACTCGAATGAAGAGCTTCTGCTGCAGTTCTATGCCACTCTTCACATTCGTGGCTACAACAGGGATCCAAAGACATGGGTCCTTGAGTGGATGATAGGTGATGTTCATCATGAAGCCAAAGCTCAAAACATCATTGAGCTTACTTCCCTGCCCACTCCAGGTGACTTATATGAGCCTGGTTGTCAACGTCATCGCGATGAACTGCAGAGTATCTTCCAGAGGCATCAACCCAATATGAGCGAGATGCTCAGCATGATGAAGCCACTGCCCCAAGATGTTGATTACCCCAAAGAATTCTTCGTCAAAGACCTCGAGTACTTGCCACGCACAGTCTATCATATTCTGAGGCGTACTCTATGGACAATCAAGGGATATACCGCTGAAGCCAAACTTGAAGGAGCCATGAAGACTTTGGTGTTTTAAATCGTGAATGGCATCAGATTTGACACCCAGGATTTCTTCATCAGACAACTTGCTGCATCTGGGATTGGTCTGTTTGGCCTGAAGTTTTATGCTCCATGGGTGACACGCCTGATAAAGCTCCACTCTTCTATTGACTATCAGCCCTCAGCACGCAACCATCTTGTCTTTTTGCCTGAGGTTGATTGGTCCATCGAAGCCATCTACTAGAGACTGCTAAGGAGCCGCTATATCTTCATAATGTTGATCATCAAAGCTTCATGCAGCCAATAGAAGGAATTCATGTACCCAATGATACAACTCCTGCTTATCCTCTAGCTGGAAATATTCATGTGCCTCATCGTACCAACACCGAAGCCACTGATAGTACAATAGCTCAAAAGCCTCGGAAGCATTCTCGTGTTCTCAATGACCAAGAGCTTCTTGTGGCCTTACATCAGAAGTAGGATAAGCATCATGACTGGCTAAAGCGTCAGATGCAGAGTATCTGGGTGGGCGTCAATCACATCAGAAACTTGTCCACCAAGAACTCGTTCGTTGCCCATGAAGCATGTCGGCGGTCCTGGAAGAGTCTCACACTATTATGCCCAAAAGAAGATCTTTGCGAAGATGGCTTCACTGAAGGCTTCAAATTTGATTCCAGATGTCCACGCAATGCAAGCTGGCATCGATCTCCCTCAATAGAAGATTCTGAGTATTCATCTTCGGCTGCAACTGTTGTTGCAAGAGTCATCGATGAAGAAGACGATGCCACTTCACCAACCATGGTTCACTACATCTCGACACTGCACCAGGCCATTCTGCACCACCGAACTCAGCATCGACCCTGCACCTACATCTACTCCTGATGAGAATGAGTAGATACTCTATGTCTTCAAACCTTTTTGGTCATTACTGACAAAAGGGGGAGAAGCATATGAGTTGATAGTCTTCAAGCGGGTCCTAATGGGTGGTTGCACTATTTTTGCCAAGTGTTTACAACTCTCATCTTTTGATACATTTGGTTCTCTGGGTTGTAACACTTAAACTCGATGGTCGTTTGCTACTTTTTCTGCTACTCTGTGATGCGATGATAAATTCTGCATGAAGTCATTTCGCACACGTCCATTTTTCATTATGCATGTCATTATCTTCGCTATATATTTATATGCATGATGAATTGTCTTCATAAGTTGAAGAGGATCTCCGCAAAGTAAAACCTGCCATGTGCATTTGCATTCAAAAGAAACTACTTATATGCACATCTTCAGGGGGAGCCTTTTACTACATATGAAGACAATGCCGTAATTCTCAACTTTCACATACTTTTTTCCCTGTTGAAAACTTCAACCAGTTTGTCATCAATCACCAAAAAGGGGGAGATTGTACATGCATCTAGTGCCACCCCTAGTTGGTTTTGGAGTATTGACGACAAACTTGGTTGAGGAACTAATGTGTTTGTGAGAATTGAAGGATAACACAGGTAGTAGTCCCTCATTGATTCGGTTTACCTACCAGAGATGACCCCTAAAAATGTGTGAAGACATTGAAGACAATGGTGGTCCGTGAAGAGATTCACATTGAAGACTATGACATGAGAAGACATCATATGAAGACTATGGAGTACAAAGACATAGTTGTTTCGTAGTTTCCTTTTCTTCTTTGTTGAGTCATAGGAACAACCGTACTGTTAAGTGGGGTCGAAGTGAACAAAGTCAGAGTGACTGATGTGATGCTCAACCAAATCCTATGTCTTCGAGAGAAGACAACGAGAGCAAATCTTATCCAAAGCTGGATAAGTCAGCCTTACTTGTAGCCCAAGTCAAGCTATCGCGTGTGTTTGAAATCTGACCGTTGGACACGTGTCAGTTCCTTAGTGACCCAGCATCATTTTGGACAAATCAGGTTGGGTTGCCTCCTGGCTATAAATAGCCCACCCCCTACACCATAAATTGGTGGCTACATAGAGTTAGTGCACGGCTTTTGTCGTTTGAGAGCAACCCACCTCGGAAGCATTTGAGAGAGAGAGAGAGATCCTTGCGAGGTCAAAGCCCAAAACACGCAGAGCCAAATAGTGTTAGGCATCACTAAAGTCTTTCTATCTGCGTGACCTGAAGACTTGTTACACTTGAGGACTGTGAATCCTCCAGCCAGTTAGGCCTCGTGTTTTGAGCGTCCAATAGTCATTGTGGATCGCTGGTGAACGAAGTCTGTGAAGATTTGGAAGTCTACCTTGAAGACTTGCCAGAGTGATTGGGCGAGGACTGTGTGTCCTTAGCTCAAGGGAAATAAGGTGAAGACGCGGACTTCTGAGTTAAATCTTAGCCTCCCTAACCAGACGTACAGTTGTCACAGCAACTGGAACTGGTCTACCAAATCCTTGTCTTCAGTAAGCTACTAGTTCTATCCTTCACTTCACTTTACTTTATAGTTTGTCTTCATGAAGTCATTGCTTTCCTGTATGATCTGATTGACTTCACTGAGTGAAGAATGTTTACTGTTTGGCTTCATACTATCTTCCTTCCTGATCCATACTACCTAGCTTCTGATAGTCTTCATGCTCTCACTTACTTGACTATGGCTT
>NC_057809.1:374060171-374073884 GCF_018294505.1 Triticum aestivum | reverse complement strand
CCGCTGCCCCGCCGCCTTTGCCTCGCCGGTCGGCGCCGCCACGCCAGGGCGCCGCACTTGCCTCCTCCGGCGGATCTGGGCCGCCGCATCCGCGCCACCGCCGCCAACCGCCGCCGCCGCCGTCCGCCGCTTCGGATCTGGACACCTCGCCGGCGAGCCCCCAACTCCGCGCCAAGTCCGACGACTCCGGCGACCTCGAAGTTCCCGGATGTTTCTATCATGATGGGTGATTTCAAGTTTCTGGCTTCTCCAATGGTTCTTGGTAACTCGGATATTGATCTTATTCTCGGGATGGATTGGCTTTCTAAGCACAAGGCTCAGCTTGATTGTGCAGCCAGGCAAATTCAATTGACTCATTTGTCTGAGGATGTAATTGTCTTTGCCGCGAATGATGATACCATCCGTATGTTCTCTCTCAATGAGAAGGGTGAACTGGATGCCATCTCGCAAATTCCAGTCGTTTGCGAATATCAAGACATCTTTCCAGAAAAGCTTCCATGAATGCCTCCACACCAGCCAGTTGAATTCGTCATCGATCTTGAGCCTGGCACGGAACCAGTGTGCAATCGTCCTTACAAGCTCAAACCTGAAGAGTTGAAGGAGTTGAAGAAGCAACTCGATATTCAAGAGAGAATGGGTCTCATCCGGCCTAGTTCTTATCCGTGGGGTTGTGGTGTTCTTTTTGTGAAGAAGAAGGATGGAACGGACCGACTTTGTGTTGATTACCGTCCATTGAACAAGAAGACCATCAAGAACAAATACCCACTTCCCAACATCAACGAGCTGTTCGAACAACTCAAAGGTGCCCAAGTATTCTCCAAGCTTGATCTCCGTATGGGTTATCATCAGATTCGAATCCGTGAGCAAGATATTCCCAAGACGGCTTTCAGGACAAGCTATGGGTCATATGAATACACTTTCATGTCTTCTGGTCTCGTCAATGCTCCTCCGACTTTCTCTCGCATGATGAACTTCATCTTCAACGCCTACACCAATGACTTCGTTTTGGTCTATCTCGACGAAATCCTGGTTTTCTCGAAGAACAAGGAAGATCATGCCAAGCACTTGCGTTTGGTACTCGATAAGCTCAGAGAACACCAGTTCTACGCCAAGTTCTCCAAGTGCGAATTTTGGCTCGATGAGGTTCTTTATCTTGGTCATATCATCTCTGCCAAGGGCATTGCGGTGAATCCTGAGAAGGTGTCTGCAATTGTGAATTGGGAACCTCCTCAGAACATGAAGCAACTCCGTAGCTTCCTCGGTCTCGCAAGCTATTGCCGAAGATTCGTTGAAAACTTTTCTAAGATCGCGAAGCCTGTCTCAAATCTTCTCCAGAAGCACGTCAAGTACGTTTGGTCTCCAGAGTGTGACATTGCTTTCAACACTTTGAAAGAGAAATTGGTCACCGCTCCAGTTCTGACTCCGCCTGATGAATCCAAACCGTACGAGGTCTTTTGTGATGCCTCTCTCCAAGGTCTTGGCGCAGTGTTGATGCAAGAGAAGAAAGTTGTTGCTTATACCTCTCGCCAATTGAAGCCCAATGAGAAGAACTACCCCACTCATGATCTCGAGTTGGGGGCAGTTGTGCATGCTCTTTTGACTTGGAGACATCTCTTATTGGGAAGAAAAGTGGACATTTTCACTGATCACAAGAGTCTCAAGTACATCTTCACTCAGCCTAATCTCAATCTCAGGCAAACTCGATGGGTCGAAATGATTCAAGAGTATAATCCGAGTATCGAGTATACTCCAGGCAAGGCTAATGTGATTGCTGACGCATTGAGCAGGAAGGCTTATTGCAACAGTCTGATTCTCAAGCCTTATCAACCTGAGCTTTGTGAAGCTTTCCGCAAACTTAATCTGCAAGTTGTTCCTCAAGTTTTCCTCGCCAACCTTCAAGTCTCTCCTACCTTGGAAGACCAAATTCGCCAAGCCCAGCTTCTTGATGCTACGGTGAAGAAGGTCAAGATTGGGATTGCCAAGAGTCAACCCAAGTACAAGTGCTACCGCCTTGATGACAAGGATACTCTCTTCTTCGAGGATCGTATTGTTGTGCCCAAGGGTGACCTTCGTAAAGTGATCATGAACGAGGCTCACAATTCTCTCCTCTCCATCCACCCTGGGAGCACGAAGATGTATCAGGACCTCAAGCAGGCTTATTGGTGGACTCGAATGAAGTGCGAGATTGCTCAATTCGTGAACGAATGTGATGTCTGCAGAAGAGTGAAGGCAGAACACAAAAGACCAGCGGGTCTCCTCCAACCTCTTGCCATTCCAGAATGGAAGTTTGACCACATTGAAATGGACTTCGTGATTGGGTTTCCAAACTCCAAACATGGGAATGATGCTATATTCGTTGTCATTGACAAACACACTAAAGTGGCTCATTTTCTGCCTATCAAAGAGTCAATCACGACAGCTCAATTGGCGGAACTCTATACCTCTCGAATTGTCTCTCTGCACGGTATTCCACAAGTGATCTCTTCAGACCGTGGCAGCATCTTTACCTCAAAGTTTTGGGATTCTTTTCAGAAGGCCATGGGCACCAACATCCGCTTCAGCACAGCTTTCCATCCTCAAACTAGTGGTCAAGTCGAGCGTGTCAACCAGATTCTTGAAGATATGCTTAGGGCTTGTGTGATCTCCTTCGGCATGAAGTGGGAGGATTGTCTTCCTTATGCTGAATTCTCCTACAACAACAGTTTTCAAGGAAGTTCAGGCAAGGCCCCATTTGAAATTCTGTATGGCAGGAAGTGCCGTACCCCTCTCAACTGGTCCTAAACCGGTGAACATCAGCTTCTCGGAAATGACTTAATCATAGAGGCAGAGGAAATGTGTAAAGTCATTCGAGATAACCTCAAAGCAGCCGAATCCCGCTAGAAGAGCTACTATGATAGTAAGCACCGTGATTTGGCTTTCGAGATCGGAGATCATGTCTACCTCCGCGTCTCTCCTATGAAAGGTACTCGTCGCTTCGTGTCAAAGGGAAGCTTGCCCCTAGATACGTGGGACCTTTCAAGATTGTCAGCAAGAGAGGCGATCTCACCTATCAACTCGAGCTTCCTTCAAACTTTGCAAATGTGCATGACATGTTCCATGTCTCTCAGCTCCAAAAGTGCTTCAAGTCTCCTGACCGCACCGTCAACTTCGAGGACATTGAGCTCCAAGAAGATCTCTCTTATCGTGAGCACCCCATTGCTATTCTTGAAGAGACTGAACGCAAGACTCGCAACAAGTCAATCAAATTCCTCAAAGTCAAGTGGTCACACCATTCCGACCGTGAAGCTACCTGGGAAAGCGAGGATCACCTCCGTTCTGAGTACCCGGCATTCTTTCAGTCCTAGATCTCGGGACGAGATCCTTTCGTAGTGGTGGAGTGTTGTAACACCCCGGATGTAATTTACCCAATATGTACTCCAACTCTTGCGGTTTCCAGCGTTAAGTTATTTTATTTCCTCGGGTTTGGGTTATTGTCTCCGTGTGTTGTTGTCGTTGTCATGCATCTCATACCATGTCATCATGTGCATTGCATTTGCATACGTGTTCATCTCATGCATTCGAGCATTTTCCCCGTTGTCCGTTTTGCATTCCGGCGCTTCGTTCTCCTCCGGTGGTCAATTCTACCTTTCTTTTGTGTGTGGGGATTAAACATTTACGGATTGGACCGAGACTTGCCAAGCGGCCTTGGTTCACTACCGGTAGACCGCCTGTCAAGTTTCGTACCATTTGTACTTCGTTTGATACTCCAACGGTTAACCGAGGGACCGAAAAGGCCTCGTGTGTGTTGCAGCCCAACACCTCTCCAATTTGGCCCAAAACCCACCAAAACCTTCTCCATCATCTAGAGCGTTCGATCACGATCGCGTGGCCAAAAACCGCATCTCATTTAGACTCTCCTAGCTCCCTCTATGCCTATATATACCTCCCCCATTCCAAATCTCGGATCCCCTCCTCGAAACCCTAAAAAAAATCCATCTCCGCCGCCGGACAACGTCCGTCCCCGGCCGGACAGCGTCCGCCGCCGCCTTCGACCAACCGGGGAGTGCCACGTGGGCATCCATCCCCACTTCGCCGCCTCCTCCCGTCGCCGGCCCGCTCGGCACGCAAGGGGCCCTCCCGGGACCGGGCGTCGCCTCCCCGTGCCTTCTCCACCCCGCCGCCTGCCGCCGTTGCCCCGCCGCCTTCGCCTCGCCGGTCGGCGCCGCCACGCCGCCGCGCCAGGGTGCCACACTCGCCTCCTCCGGCGGATCCGGGCCGCCTCATCCGCGCCGCCGCCGCCAACCGCCGCCGCCGCCGTCCACCGCTTCGGATCCGGCCACCTCGCCGGCGAGCCCCCTCCTCCACGCCAAGTCCGACGACTCCGGCGACCTCGAAGCTCTGGCCGGTGAACCTCATTCTGCGTGCAAACCGGATCTGGATCTGGATCTCGTCTGGGTTGACTTTTCTTCCCGAAACACTAATTTTATTGCTATGTTCATCGTGTCGTAACTTTGCATCCATAGCTCCGTTTTGGGCATATAGCATACCAAAATGTTCGCCTCAGAGAGCACATCATTTCATCTCATTGCATCATTTTCATTTGAGTTCATCTTGATGCCCGAAATGCTGTTAGAAGAATGCTATTTGAGTTAATTGTCAGATGTGCTGCTCCAATTAGATATTTGTCATTTTTGCCATGATTATTGTGTGCATGATATGCCCCTGAGCTCTTCATGAGTTTTGTTATATGTTTTGCCATCTATCCAGAGGTGCAACCAATGTATTTTTTGTGATGTGTGTGGTGACTAGCACAACCTTGCAAAGTGGAGCATTCGTTAATGCTGATTTCAGGGACTTAGCTTTTCCACTAAGTCCTTGATCTGTTTATCTCAATATGCCATATGTTCATGTTGTTTTCTAGTGATCCGTGCCTCTTTTGAGGATGATCAGTAAGGATGTTTTGTTAATCTTGTAGTGCTCTATCCATCCATGTCTTTGTTTGAAATTATGGAGAATCCTAGCTTGAGTCAATCGAGCTCTACTTTTGTCATTTCGTGAATCTGGGCAGATTGTCTACTTGTTAGCGATTTTGCCGAGGATGTTGTAATTCATCCGTGCATGCTATGTTATTGTTTTTGCCATGTCTAGCTTGTATTTTGTGTATTCTTGATGGGTGTATGCTTAGATTGTCATAAATTGCTCTTTAGTGAGTGCATCGAGCTCGTAAACATGCCTACTTGATATCTGTTTCAGCATGCTCCAGTTTTCACTAAGTCTGAGAACTGATTATGTTTTTGCCATGTTCACATGCTTGCAAATGTATTTTCTGATCCCTTTTGGCTCAAGGTCACTAAGGGACTTTTGTTAAACTCTTTGAGTAGCTCCATGACATGCTTTACTTTGCCATGTTCAGGTCCTGTAGCATATAGTTTTCATGCTCCGAAGTGTGCTATCTGATCTGAAATTCCAGACAAGTGTTAATTTCACTAAGTCTGAGATCTGTTTGTCAAATGCATTTTTGCCATGCTTGTTTGAACCTGTTAATGGATGATTTGGCCGTAGCTTAGTGCTAGACTTTTGTTAAGCATCATGAATGGTTTCCTGCCATGTATTTTGATGCCATGTTTGGGTGCTGTAGCATGTTCATCTTGTTGCATTTAGATGGCTACTTGCTATAAATCGCAGACCGGTGTCATATGTGAATCGCTTGCCATTTCCAAACCGTAACTCCGATTCCGGTGATCTTTATATCGTTTTCAAGCGATTTCATCTCATCTTTCCAGTGGAACATTTGGATTTCCATGTTGAGGCCAGGTTCTTTCATTCCTTGTCAAATCTTGCATATGCATCACATATTGCACCCCGCATAGCATACCATCTTTGCATCATATTGTTTGAGCTTTGCACGTGGTTGATTGTGTCCTTGTTGCTTGTTTGTCTTGTTTGGGTAGAGCCAGGAGACGAGTTCGCTAACGAGGAGCCCGTTGAGTTTTCTTTCGAGGATCCAGTCAACTCTGACAAATTTGCAGGCAAGATGATCATACCCTCAAAATCACTACTATCTTTGCTTGCTAGATGCTCGCTCTTTTGCTATGCCTATGATATGATGCCTACCACTTGCTTATCATGTCTCCCGAATTGCCATGTTCAGCCTCTAACCCACCATGTCCTAGCAAACCGTTGATTGGCTATGTTACCGCTTTGCTCAGCCCCTCTTATAGCGTTGCTAGTTGCAGGTGAAGATTAGAGACTGTTCCTTGTTGGAACATTATTTACTTGTTGGGATATCATTATATTGCCATGTTATCTTAATACATCTATATACTTGGTAAAGGGTGGAAGGCTCGGCCTCTCGCCTAGTGTTTTGTTCCACTCTTGCCGCCCTAGTTTCCGTAATATCGGTGTTATGTTCCCGGATTTTGCGTTCCTTACGCGGTTGGGTTATAATGGGAACCCCTTGATAGTCCGCCTTGAATAAAACTCCTCCAGCAATGCCCAACCTTGGTTTTACCATTTGCCACCTAGCCTTTTCCCTTGGGTTTCGCGGACTCAAGGGTCATCTTATTTTAAACCCCCCCGGGGCAGTGCTCCTCTGAGCGTTGGTCCAACCTAGAGCATCGTGCGGGGCCGTCCCTTGGCAACTTGGGTTACGTTGGCTCCCGTACGCTTAGCTTATCCGGTGTGCCCTCAGAACGAGATATGTGCAGCTCCTATCAGGATTTGTCGGCACAGCGGGTGGTGTTGCTGGTCTTGTTTTACCATTGTCGGAGTTGTCTTGTAGAACCGGGATGCCGAGTCTGATCGGAATGTCTCGGGAGGAGGTCTATTCCTCCATTGACCATGAGAGCTTGTCATGGGCTAAGTTGGGACTCCCCTGCAGGGTTTTGAACTTTCGAAAGCCGTGCCCGCAGTTATGGGCAGATGGGAATTTGTTAATGTCCGGTTGTAGATAACTTGAACCTTAACTTAATTAAAATGAATCAACCGTGTGAGTTGCCATGATGGTCTCTTCTCGGCGGAGTCCGGGAAGTGAACACGGTGTTGGAGTAATGCTTGCCGCAGGATGTCCTCTAGTTACTCGATCGCGCTTTGCTTTCTCTTCTCGCTCTCTTTTGCGAACAGGATAGGCACCATACATGCTAGTCACTTGCTGCAGCTCCACATATTTACCCTGCCTTACCTATAAGCTTAAATAGTCTCGATCGCGAGGGTGCGAGATTGCTGAGTCCCTGTGGCTCACAGATTACTTCCAAACCAGATGTAGGGCCTGATGATTCCGTTCCATATGACGCGCTTGAGCTCTAGTGGGAGTTCGACGAGGACACACGCCGATACTACGTGTCTTTTCCTGATGATCAGTAGTGGTGCCTAGTTGGGGTGATCGGGACCGTGTCGCATGTTGGGTTATCTTTTATTTTGGCGCCGTAGTCGGGCCATGAGTGTTTGAATGTTGTAATGCTATTTATGTACTTGATTGACATGGCGAGTGTAAGCCAACTATGTTATCTCCCCTTTATTATTTATATTACATGGGATGTTGTGAAGATTGCCTAACTTGCGACATTGCTTTCAATGCGGTTATGTCTCTAAGTCATGCCTCGACACGTGGGAGCTATAGCCGCATCGAGGGCGTTACAAGTTGGTAATCAGAGCCTTCCCCGACCTTAGGATCCCCATTGCTTGATCGTTTTTAGCGGCCGAGTTGTGTCTAGCAAAAAATATTTTGAGTCATTTAGGAATTATATATCGGAGAGTTTAGGAATTATTTTTACTCCCCAGTCTCCTCATCGCTCTGGTAAGGCATCCTGACGTAGAGTTTTGACTCTTCTCTTCTCAAATTTCACTAAAAAAAATTTTAGGGTCACGCGGGTATCTTGGAATCGTTCCGATGGTTTTGTGACGATAACATTGTTCTTGGTGCCTCCTGTCTTTAGGGGTTGTGGCAGTGTCCCGGGGAGTTGAGCTCCGAGGTGTTGTCGTCACAATTTTATCGTTGCAGTTCTGGAATACCTGAATTTAGTACGCCGACAACGAAAATCTCTTTTATGCAGTTCGTTGGTGAGATAACCTCGACGCCACCCAGTACTGGGGCGGGAGTTCAGGAGTATCACCATAATTTGTATAACGGATGCTTTTCGAAGGTTGAGGTAGATGGTTTCCGAAGTTTTTCTCGGTTATGTGTTGAAGGATGGATACAGCTGGATGTAAGAATTGCTAGATTTGGGTGAGATATTATGCTTCCCCTGTATCCCCAACACCTGATTGCATAACCGAAAAGGTTTGGGAGTTTCATAGGTGGGAATTCTTGTAGCTCTAGTTATTCTTCCACGGATATTTGGTTTGAGATTGGGATTTCTTACCGAGTATTCATTCTTGATCCATACCTTGTTGATTTATTTCCCTACCTAAATTCTAAGTGGCTTCTCAATTTATGGATATGTGACCATTTCAAGTGGAATGCATTCGTTCATTTTGTTCGGATGTGAAGACTTTATATTGCAATTTCAACCCGTTTGATTCAGCTTCATTTTATCTATCAATGTGCTAACGGTGGTCAACCTCTTCAGGATGGCTCCCGCTAAGAGCACCAATCAGAATCACAATCAAGATCCGCCACCACCTCCACCTCTGGAGGCATGGCAAGCTGTGATGGCCGCAACCAATGCAAACACACAGTTGATCATGCAAATTCTTCAAGAGCGCAATCAAGCTAACCAAGGCAACCAACTCAACAATCAGAATCACTTTGCTACACTCAACCAGTTCCTTGCTAACGGGCCAAAGACTTTCAGCAATTGTGTTGAGGCAACTGATGCTGACGATTGGCTCGTGGATCTGTGCAAGCATTTCGAGTGCAGTAACGTCAGGCCTGAGGACTTCGTCAAGTTCGCTTCTTTCCAACTCAAAGACCAAGCTGTAGAATGGTTCCAGCAGTACAAGGATTCCAGAGGTGGACGTGTTATTGCCTGGGATGAATTCTGTCAAGATTTCAAAGCTCATCATATTCCTTAGAGCGTGGTTGAAAGCAAGCGTGAGGAATTCCGCAACCTGAAGCAAGGCTCTTTGTCTGTCTATGACTACAACAAGTTGTTCCAGAAGCTCGCCCGCTTTGCTAAGCAGGACATCCCTGATGAGAAGAGCATGATATACCAGTTCAGGGGTGGTCTCAGAGAAGAAATCCAGCTAGCTCTTGTTCTCTTTGAGCCTCTGAGGTACGGTGAGTTCTACAACATGGCATTGAAGCAAGAGGCCTCTCAACTAAGGTGTGATGCTTCCAAGAAGCGAGTCAGAGATGCTACTCCTTCTTCCTCTACTCAAGTGGCCAAGCAGCAGAAGTATTGGCTTCCTCCTCCTCCGTTCCGTCAGCCGTATCAGCAGAAGAGCAAAGGTGGCAGTGGATCCTCCCACCCACCCAACCTTGGCTTTCAGAACAAGACTTCGTCGCAAGCTCCAAGATCGAGTGCTCTGTATCACCGTCCGCTTTCAGAGGTCACGTGCAACAAGTGCCAACAAAAGGGTCACTATGCCAACAAATGCTTCAATAAGAGGCGTCCCCCTCCTCCTCCTCCTCCTGTGAGATTGGCTAGTACAACTATAGTCAAGCATAACCCAAGCACGCCAAGGTCAACTTGCTGAATGCAGCTCAGGCAGAGGACTCGTCAGATGTCATCATGGGAAATTTCCAGTTAACTCTTTTCCCGCAAAAGTTCTTTTTGACACTGGTGCATCGCATTGTTTCATGTCAAGATCATTTGTTTCCAAGCATGACTTCGTTTCGCAAATATTGGGTAAACCTATGGGAGTGGTTTCTCCGGCTAAGTCTATGAGGGCTACTTCAATAGTCCCGGATGTTTCTATCATGATGGGTGATTTCAAGTTTTTGGCTTCTCCAATGGTTCTTGGTAACTTGGATATTGATCTTATTCTCGGGATGGATTAGCTTTCTAAGCACAAGGCTCAGCTTGATTGTGCAGCCAGGCAAATTCAGTTAACTCATTTGTCTGAGGATGTAATTGTCTTTGCCGCGAATGATGATACCATCCGTCTATTCTCTCTCAATGAGAAGGGTGAACTGGATGCCATCTCGCAAATTCCAGTCGTTTGCGAATATCAAGACGTCTTTCCAGAAAAGCTTCCATGAATGCCTCCGCACCGGCCAGTTGAATTCGTCATCGATCTTGAGCCTGGCATGGAACCAGTGTGCAAGTGTCCTTACAAGCTCAAACCTGAAGAGTTGAAGGAGCTGAAGAAGCAACTCGATATTCAAGAGAGAATGGGTCTCATCCGGCCTAGTTCTTCTCCGTGGGGCTGTGGTGTTCCTTTTGTGAAGAAGAAGGATGGAACGGACCGACTTTATGTTGATTACCGTCCATTGAACAAGAAGACCATCAAGAACAAATACCCACTTCCCAACATCAACGAGCTGCTCGAACAACTCAAAGGTGCCTAAGTATTATCCAAGCTTGATCTCCGTATGGGTTATCATCAGATTCGAATCCGTGAGCAAGATATTCCCAAGACGGCTTTCAGGACAAGCTATGGGTCATATGAATACACTGTCATGTCTTTTGATCTCGTCAACGCTCCTCCGACTTTCTCTCGCATGATGAACTTCATCTTCAACGCCTACACCAATGACTTCGTTTTGGTCTATCTTGACGACATCCTGGTTTTCTCGAAGAACAAGGAAGATCATGCCAAGCACTTGCGTTTGGTACTCGATAAGCTCAGAGAACACCAGTTCTACGCCAAGTTCTCCAAGTGCGAATTTTGGCTTGATGAGGTTCTTTATCTTGGTCATATCATCTCTGCCAAGGGCATTGCGGTGAATCCTGAGAAGGTGTCTGCAATTTTGAATTGGGAACCTCCTCAGAACGTGAAGCAACTCCGTAGCTTCCTCGGTCTCGCAAGCTATTGCTGAAGATTCGTTGAAAACTTTTCTAAGATCGCGAAGCCTCTCTCAAATCTTCTCCAGGAGCACGTCAAGTACATTTGGTCTCCAGAGTGTGACATTGCTTTTAACACTTTGAAAGAGAAACTGGTCACTGCTCCAGTTCTGACTCCGCCTGATGAATCCAAACCGTACGAGGTCTTTTGTGATGCCTCTCTCCAAGGTCTTGGCGCAGTGTTGATGCAAGAGAAGAAATTTGTTGCTTAGACCTCTCGCCAATTGAAGCCCAATGAGAAGAACTACCCCACTCATGATCTCGAGTTGGTGGCAGTTGTGCATGCTCTTTTGACTTGGAGACATCTCTTATTGGGAAGAAAAGTGGACATTTTCACTGATCACAAGAGTCTCAAGTACATCTTCACTCAGCCTAATCTCAATCTCAGGCAAACTCGATGGGTCAAAATGATTCAAGAGTATAATCCGAGTATCGAGTATACTCCAGGCAAGGCTAATGTGATTGCTGACGCATTGAGCAGGAAGGCTTATTGCAACAGTCTGATTCTCAAGCCTTATCAACCCGAGCTTTGTGAAGCTTTCCGCAAACTTAATCTGCAAGTTGTTCCTCAAGTTTTCCTCGCCAACCTTCAAGTCTCTCCTACCTTGGAAGACCAGATTCGCCAAGCCCAGCTTCTTGATGCTACGGTGAAGAAGGTCAAGATTGGGATTGCCAAGAGTCAACCCAAGTACAAGTGCTACCGCCTTGATGACAAGGATACTCTCTTCTTCGAGGATCGTATTGTTGTGCCCAAGGGTGACCTTCGTAAAGTGATCATGAACGAGGCTCACAATTCTCTCCTCTCCATCCACCCTGGGAGCACAAAGATGTATCAGGACCTCAAGCAGGCTTATTGGTGGACCCGAATGAAGCGCGAGATTGCTCAATTCGTGAACGAATGTGATGTCTGCAGAAGAGTGAAGGCAGAACACAAAAGACCAGCGGGTCTCCTCCAACCTCTTGCCATTCCAGAATGGAAGTTTGACCACATTGAAATGGACTTCGTGACTGGGTTTCCAAAGTCCAAACGTGGCATTGATGCTATATTCGTTGTCATTGACAAACTCACTAAAGTGGCTCATTTTCTGCCTATCAAAGAGTCAATCACGGTAGCTCAATTGGAGGAACTCTATACCTCTCGAATTGTCTCTCTTCACGGTATTCCACAAGTGATCTCTTCAGACCGTGGCAGCATTTTACCTCAAAGTTTTGGGATTCTTTTCAGAAGGCCATGGGCACCAACATCCGCTTCAGCATAGCTTTCCATCCTCAAACTAGTGGTCAAGTCGAGCGTGTCAACCAGATTCTTGAAGATATGCTCAGGGCTTGTGTGATCTCCTTCGGCATGAAGTGGGAGGATTGTCTTCCTTATGCTGAATTCTCCTACAACAACAGTTTTCAAGCAAGTTCGGGCAAGGCCCCATTTGAAATTCTGTATGGCAGGAAGTGCTGTACCCCTCTCAACTGGTCCGAAACCGGTGAACGTCAGCTTCTCGGAAATGACTTAATCACAGAGGCAGAGGAAATGTGTAATGTCATTCAAGATAACCTCAAAGCAGCCCAATCCCGCTAGAAGAGCTACTATGATAGTAAGCACCGTGATTTGGCTTTCGAGATCAGAGATCATGTTTACCTCCGCGTCTCTCCTATGAAAGGTACTCGTCGCTTTGGTGTCAAAGGGAAGCTTTCCCCTAGATACGTGGGACCTTTCAAGACTGTTAGCAAGAGAGGCGATCTCGCCTATCAACTCGAGCTTCCTTCAAACTTTCCAAATGTGCATGACGTGTTCCATGTCTCTCAGCTCCAAAAGTGCTTCAAGACTCCTGACCGCACCGTCAACTTCGAGGACATTGAGCTCCAAGAAGATCTCTCTTATCGTGAGCACCCCGTTGCTATTCTTGAAGAGAGTGAACGCAAGACTCGCAACAAGTCAATCAAATTCCTCAAAGTCAAGTGGTCACACCATTCCGACCGTGAAGCTACCTAGGAACGCGAGGATCACCTCCGTTCTGAGTACCCGGCATTCTTTCAGTCCTAGATCTCGGGACGAGATCCTTTCGTAGTGGTGGAGTGTTGTAACACCCCGGATGTAATTTACCCAATATGTACTCCAACTCTTGCCGTTTCTGGCGTTAAGTTATTTTATTTTCTCGGGTTTGGGTTTTTGTCTCCGTGTGTTTTTGTCGTTGTCATGCATCTCATATCATGTCATCATGTGCATTGCATTTGCATACGTGTTCATCTCATGCATTCGAGCATTTTCCCCGTTGTTCGTTTTGCATTCCGGCGCTTCGTTCTCCTCCGGTGGTCGATTCTACCTTTTTTTCATGTGTGGGGATTAAACATTTCTGGATTGGACCGAGACTTGCCAAGCGGCCTTGGTTCACTACCGGTAGACCGCCTGTCAAGTTTCATACCATTTGGACTTCGTTTGATACTCCAACGGTTAACCGAGGGACCGAAAAGGCCTCATGTGTGTTGCAGCCAAAGACCTTTCCAATTTGGCCCAAAACCCACCAAAACCTTCTCCATGATCTAGAGCGTTCGATCATGATCGCGTGGCCGAAAACCACACCTCATTTGGACTCTCCTAGCTCCCTCTATGCCTATATATACCTCCCCCATTCCAAATCTCGGATCCCCTCCTCGAAACCCTAAAAAAAATCCATCTCCGCCGCCGGACAACGTCCGTCCCCGGCCGGACAGCGTCCGCCGCCGCCTTCGACCAACCGGGGAGCGCCACGTGGGTATCCATCCCCACTTCGCCGCCTCTTCCCGCCGCCGGCCC
>NC_057809.1:374057286-374059634 GCF_018294505.1 Triticum aestivum | reverse complement strand
CTCGCCGGTCGGCGCCGCCGCGCTAGTGCGCCGCACTCGCACCCTCCGGCGGATCCGGTACGCCGCATCCGCGCCATCGCCGCCAACCGCCGCCGCCGCCGTCCGCCGCTTCGGATCCGGTCACCTCGCTGGCGAGCCCCCTCCTCCGCGCCAAGTCCGATGACTCCAGCGACCTCGAAGCTCCGGCTGGTGAACCTCGTTCCGCGTGCAAACCGGATCTGGATCTGGATCTCGTCTGGGTTGACTTTTCTGCCCGAAACTCTAATTTTATTGCTATGTTCATCGTACCGTAACTTTGCATCCTTAGCACCGTTTTGGGCATATAGTATATCAAAATGTTCGCCTCAGAGAGCACATCATTTCATCTCATTGCATCATTTTCATTTGAGTTCATCTTGATGCCCTAAATGCTGTTAGAAGAATGCTATTTGAGTTAATTGTCAAATGTGCTGCTCCAATTAGATATTTGTCATTTTTGCCATGATTATTGTGTGCATGATATGCCCCTGAGCTCTTCATGAGTTTTGTTATATGTTTTGCCATCTATCCAGAGGTGCAACCAATGTATTTTTTGTGATGTGTGTGGTGACTAGCACAACCTTGCAAAGTGGAGCATTCGTTAATGCTGATTTCAGGGACTTTGCTTTTCCACAAAGTCCTTGATCTGTTTATCTTAATATGCCATATGTTCATGTTGTTTCCTAGTGATCCGTGCCTCTTTTGAGGATGATCAGTAAGGATGTTTTGTTAATCTTGTAGTGCTCTATCCATCCATGTCTTTGTTCGCAATTATGGAGAATCCTAGCTTGAGTCAATCGAGCTCTACTTTTGTCATTTCGTGAATCTGGGCAGATTGTCTACTTGTTAGCGATTTTGCTGAGGATGTTGTAGTTCATCCGTGCATGCTATGTTATTGTTCTTGCCATGTCTAGCTTGTATTTTGTGTATTCTTGATGGGTGTATGCTTAGATTGTCATAAATTGCTCTTTAGTGAGTGCATCGAGCTCGTAAACATGCCTACTTGATATCTGTTTCAGCATGCTCCAGTTTTCACTAAGTCTGAGAACTGATTATGTTTTTGCCATGTTCACATGTTTGCAAATGTATTTTCTGATCCCTTGTGGCTCGAGGTCACTAAGGGACTTTTGTTAATCTCTTTGAGTAGCTCCATGACATGCTTTACTTTGCCATTTTCAGGTCCTGTAGCATATAGTTTTCATGCTCCGAAGTGTGTTATCTGATCTGAAATTCTAGACAAGTGTTAATTTCACTAAGTCTGAGATCTGTTTGTCAAATGCATTTTTGCCATGCTTGTTTGAACATGTTAATGGATGATTTGGCCGTAACTCAGTGCTAGACTTTTGTTAACCATCATGAATGGTTTCCTGCCATGTATTTTGATGCCATGTTTGGGTGTTGTAGCATGTTCATTTGTTGCATTTAGATGGCTACTTGCTGTAAATCGCAGACCGGTGTCATATGTGAATCGCTTGCCATTTCCAAACCGTAACTCCGATTCCGTTGATCTTTATATCGTTTTCAAGCGATTTCATATCATCTTTCCAGTGGAACACTTGGATTTCCAAGTTGAGGCCAGGTTCTTTCATTCCTTGTCAAATCTTGCATATGCATCACGTATTGCACCCCGCATAGCATACCATCTTTGCATCATATTGTTTGAGCTTTGCACGTGGTTGATTGTGTCCTTGTTGCTTGTTTGTCTTGTTTGGGTAGATCCAGGAGACGAGTTCGCTAACGAGGAGACCATTGAGTTTTCTTTCGAGGATCCAGTCAACTCTGACAACTTTGCAGGCAAGATGATCATACCCTCGAAATCACTACTATCTTTGCTTGCTAGATGCTTGCTCTTTTGCTATGCCTATGATATGATGCCTACCACTTGCTTATCATGTCTCCCAAATTGCCATGTTCAGCCTCTAACCCACCATGTCCTAGCAAACCGTTGATTGGCTATGTTACCGCTTTGCTCAGCCCCTCTTATAGCGTTGCTAGTTGCAGGTGAAGATTGGAGACCGTTCCTTGTTGGAACATTATTTACTTGTTGGGATATCATTATATTGCCATGTTATCTTAATGCATCTATATACTTGGTAAAGGGTGGAAGGCTCGGCCTCTCGCCTAGTGTTTTTTCCACTCTTGCCTCCCTAGTTTCCGTCATATCGGTGTTATGTTCCCGGATTTTGCGTTCCTTACGCGGTTGGGTTATAATGGGAACCCCTTGACAGTCCGCCTTGAATAAAACTCCTCCAGCAATGCCCAACCTTGGTTTTACCATTTGCCACCTAGCCTTTTCCCTTGGGTTTCGCGGACTCAAGGGTCATCTTATT